>NC_057799.1:624159320-624312893 GCF_018294505.1 Triticum aestivum | reverse complement strand
GCACCGGCCCGCGTCGCCGTCGCCTCGACCTCGCCCGCGCTGTGAGCCTCTGTCCCCCCTCTCCTCTCCCTCCAAGCGAAGCCGCCGCAAGCGCCGCCGGCGCCGTCGCCTTGGCTCGCCGTCGCCGTCGCCTCCACACACAACACATACACACACATACACACACACACACACCATACACACACATACACAATTTTTGTTCTGTTTTTAGTTTTTAGTTTTTCTGTTATTAGTTATTAGTTTTTTCAGTTTTTTCTGTATTAATGTTATAGAAATGTTAGTTATATAGAAAGGTTAGTTATATATAGAAATGTTAGTTTTTCCTGTATTAATGTTATAGAAATGTTTGTTACATAGAAATGTTAAAGAAAAATTAGTTATACAATTTTAGTTATAGAAATGTTAGAAATGTTAGTTTTAGATATGGTCGATGTTTTTTTAGTTTATTATATTTTTAGTTATAAAATTTAGAATTTGCATATAAGAAATCACAATCCAATCATTTAAAAAATGTTACTTTACTTTTGCGGCATATAGTATTTGTTGTCGATGATGCCTGACCCGCATCCTCGCCGTCGACCCGTTCGCGACGACGTCCTGCTTCAGAGGACCCATGTCCGGGATTGGGCTCCGCCGGGCTGGCACTGGGAGGTGCTACCTGGAGGGGCGCGACGCTTGGTGAGGAACCCGGCCTCGGGTCCCGTCGTCGACCCTGATCTCCTTTGGTGGCGTTCGCGTGGGCCACATTCGGTGCAGAGGGAGCCGGCCCCGCCGGAGGTGGTGCGTCGTCGTGTCAGGGAGGAGGACGAGCACGTCCATCGCTACATGGCTGCTATGGACGTCAGGTTCTCCAATACCTGGCAAGTTCTTTGGGCAGATGACCGGAGATATGATCTTGTGATGGTTCCTTGTCTTTGGGTGTCCACCGCCCGCGCCCCAGGAACCGCGAGTGGCCTAGATTCTTCTATAGTATTCGATCTTTATTAGCTACCTAGCCAGTGATGTATTCGAGATTATATATTATTTGAGACGATGTATTCGAGATTATATATTATTCGAGACGATGTATTCGAGATTATATATTATTCGAGACGATGTATTTGAGATTATATATTATTCGAGACGATGCATATTATGTACTATATGATTCAGTTTTTCCTTATTGATTGCATCCATGCATTGTAATTTGAATACTAAATTATTTTATATTTCTTCTATATTAGTTAAATAAAAGTTATGGCGGACAATACCGGCAGAGAGGGAGAAGAGGCCCTGTTCGAGATCATATGCAGCCCTAGCAGGCCAGATGATCTGAATGAAGCAAATGACGGCTCCCAATATCTGAACAATATCGGGGAGGGTGATGATAAGATATTCGATCTCGACGACCGAGCTGATGAAGTCATGAACTATGATTATGATTATGATGACGCAGATAATGATTATGATGACGAATACAATGTTGATCTTGAAATAACAAAGACTACCGGTGAGGTATATTTATATAAGCAGGCATCTAGTGATCATCACATGTTTTTTTATTTGAAGATATATTAACGAATCGATCTTTCTTCTTTCAGCCCTCCGGATCGAGCAAATCTGCTTCTACAGACAGCAGGACAAAGCGCGGCCCGAGCAAAAAGTTGAAGGAGGGTGTAAAGTACAACATCGATTCCATCAAAGCTAGTGGCGAACCCCTCACGCCTAAGAACATTGTGAGCAAGTTCGTTCATCAGTGCGGAGTTCTTGTGAAGGACCAACTCCCGATCTCCATTCAAGAATGGAAAGAGCCAAAAATTAAACGCCCAGATGTTACTTGGGTCAACGACAGAGCAAAACAAAAGCTTTGGGAATCTCTGATGGAACATTTCACCCTACCAGATTATTTCACGGATGCAGATGTGCAGAAAGTCAAGGACGCTGCTCTTAAGAAGATGACAATTGCATTCAACACCCACAAGAAAACTGTATGGGCCAACTACCTCGCTGCAGAAAGGAAGACTCCAGAATTCAAGGGAACACTGGAGAAGCAAAGAGAACACTGGCCCGCTTTCGTGAAATTCAAGGAATCAGAATTATCTAAGGAACGGTCGAGAAAAAATAAGGCCAATGCCGCAAAAAAGACGCAGTTCCATAGGCTGGGTCCAGGTGGCTACGCGGTGGCAATGCCTAAGTGGGATAAGTCTGAGCAAGAGATGGAGGATGCAGGGGTCACTCCGGTTACTAGGAGCTGGGCCCCCAGGTGCAGAACTTGGTTCTATGCGCATGGGGGGGCGTTGGACCCGAAGACAGGCCTGGTTTCGAAGAAGGCAAGTCTAAAAGGAGCAGAACAAAATTTACTTGACGTAATAGAAGATGCTCGAAAGGGGGTGTTCACGCCCAACAGAGAGAACGACGAGCTTACGCGCGCCCTGGGAAATCCTGAACACCCGGGAAGAACACGAGGCAAGGGTGTTATTCCCTGGTATGAGGGCTTTTCGGAATGGAACGACGACTACAGGACCCGTGCAAGAAAGAAGATGGAGGAGGAGAAGAAGAGGAAGCTGGAGGAGGAGCAGAGGAAGCAGGACGCGGAACGCCTTCAAGGCCTAGAAGCAAGGCACGCAGACTTGACACTCAAATTCCAGCAGCAGCAGCACCAGATCGACTCACTTAGCCAGGAAAGGGGGTCTCAGCAGCGGCAGCAGCAAGCGGATGATCATCCAGCATTGGATAGCACCGTCCCATCCATGCCGAGAAGCAGCGTTGGTTCCGCCCCGGGAGACGCACTGCTGGATACATACCCTGTGGATGACATCATAGAGAACACTAACTGTGAGCTACACTTCAAAATGAAGAACATATCCATGAAGGTGGCGAACGCCGTTGCTTTTACAATTACCCCCGAAGCAACCTTCCATTGCGCCCCGATTCCAGCGGGCTATACTCGTGTCTTGGTTGATGAGGTGGTGGGCCCATATTCGGGGCTAGAGCTTGACATTCCTGGAGGTGACGATGAGCAAACACTGGGAGAGGCCATACATCGTTTCATCCTATGGAAAAAGGACTGCATCATCTTTCGAAGTCCACCGACACCGTGTCTGCCGACTCCTCCTCGAAGTCCGCCACCGTGTTAGCAGACTCCCGCTCCTCCAAGTCCACGAACGCGTGAGCAGACTCCTGCTTCAAGTCCGGCACAACGTCAGGCCACTCCTCCTGTTTCAAGTCTGACACCGTGTCAGGCCACACCTCCTGCTTCAAGTCCGGCACAGCGTCAGGCCACACCTCCTGCTTCAAGTCCGACACTGTGTCAGGCCACACCTCCTGCTTCAAGTCCGGCACAGCGTCAGGCCACTCCTCCTGCTCCAACTAAGCCACGTCAGCCGTCTCCGCCGCCTAAGCAATCGCAGAAGAGACACGCCGCAGCTATGGTGCGTAGCGGTACGAGTCGAGGTAGTACAGAAAGTACAGGCGGAGACAAGCGATATAAATATGGTCCAAGCAGCCTCGCTCCTCTTCCTCAGAGGCCTTACGACATGACCGAGGAGCAAAACGATGCAATAGTGCGGGCCGAAGTGGACGCTCATTTTCGACCGAAACGGGCAACGCCGCCGAGGGAGAAAGTGCCTGAGGAAAAGATTGACCACTTCATTCGTATGGCTAGACCACCAACTCCCAAGCCTGTTGACTCAGACTATGAGCGCAAAATCAGGAAGGCACATCGAGCACGACTACAGAAAGAAGCGAGCTTGAGCTCGAGCCAACAAGCAGCTGTCAAAAAATGCGGGAAAACCGTTCCCCAGCTGGGAGAACAGGCGGCGCAATCGACCCCCCCGCTTGTTGTGCCAACAACACATGAGAGTACGCACGCCCAATATTATTGTGGGCAAACCGTTTACGTTCCCGAGCTGGGCGATGTGGTAATAACCGAGGAGCATATAATGCAGGCTAAAATGCTCAAGATCACTGTTGGACAACTCCTTGATATCGAGCCCATGTCTCCGCTTAGAGAGGAGGAAATAAAACGGAAATATGTCCAGGGCCAACCTTTGGTCGAGCCCGAGGAGGTCAAAAACCTCCCAACGAGAATGTATGAATTGCATGATTGATACATGAAAATTACCAAGATTTCCAATCGAGAGTCCCTCATGGTGCAAGTCGAGGAAGATCATTATTTCCATAAGAAAGCTCTGGCCGTTAAGTATTCAGAACTATTTCAGTTATTCAATCAAGATGCACTCGACAAATCTATCTTCAGTTTCTATTGTCTGTAAGTGATTTCTTTCTGTAATTTAAGTCTCAATCTAGCTCTAGTGCTCATTGATTGATCATTAATTACCTGTAATTATATATCCTCACTATATATTCTTTTCTGTGGTATTATGCAGGATGAAGATGTATGAAATGAAAAAAGCTGGACGCTATGGCATTGGGTTCATTGACCCAAATACCGTTAATGAATACACATGGAAATTGGAATGGTGTAGACAAGATGTAGAGAAAAACATGGTAGAGTTCTTGAAGCGCCTCAATAGCAATGAAGATATACTACTTCCTTACAACTTCGAGTGAGTCACACTGTCTTGTACTACAAATTCTGTTTTTGCTTACTAGCTACATGTTAATAAGTGTATAGGGTTTAGGGTTATAATTGATTAGTGTTATGCACATGCCCACTTAATTTATACATGCAAACGTATGCGCATGCAACTTCCACTGGATCTTGTTAGACATAAAAGTTGACGAAGGAAAAGTTGAAGTACTGGACTCACTACTTAAAAAAAATAGTGACTACAACATCGTGAAGGGGATAGTCGACAGGTTATTTCAATCATTATTAACTATATCTCGGCCTATTTAGTTCGTCATTTTCTGTTATGAACTATTTTTAGTAACTCCTTTATTAATTTTCTTTGCCGGCGGGTAGGGCTTGGACAAAGTACATCAAGGTGACTCCAGGAAAATGGCGACAAAAGCTATGTTGGTATCGACCCAAGGTAAGTAATTAAGTAGTACTAGCTAGCTAGCTACCATCTCTTTAATTCTTGTTTCAATACCATTAATTAATTAACATGCTTGATTAATTATTATCTGATTAAATTTTATTGTCGTAAAGGCCCTGAAGCAGCCGCCGGGGACTGAAGTGTGTGCATACTACGTTTGCGAGAACATTCGCATGATGGCGTCCGAAAGGAGCAGATCTGATAGACAAGACTGGGTACGTTTGCCAGAACACTATTCACAAATCTTACATGATTGTCGATATCTAGTCACACAACTAATACACATGCATATTGATTTCCTTCTTAACAGTTCAAAGAGGTGCGGGACAAGCTCCTATCAGAGGAGCGCATACGAGCACTTCAAGAGGAAATAGCGGGATTTTTGCTCGACCAGGTCATAGATCCCAAAGGAGAATATTATTACCCGCTACCGCCCCCATGAACCACTTGTCATCGTGCTTTGAAGGCACCAAGGCAACATGTAGGAGAAATTGTATATATATACATGTGTATGTGTGAATAATTAATGGTGGTTGTGAGACATTCGATTATATATATATGATCAGTTCTATGAGAAAATCTATTTATATATATGCATAACATGTACAATATCTAGTATCGTAAAATACCAGCAAACAAAAAAGAATTAAATGGAAAACACAAAATTAATGGAAAAATAAAAATTAAAACCAAACCCCCCCCCCAAACATTTAGTACCAGTTGGTGCTACCAACCGGTACTAATGGTCTACCAGCACCTGGGCCTGGCTCGTGCCACGTGATGGCAGTTTAGCGCCGGTTCGTGCTGAACCAGTACTAAAGGGGGGGCTTTAGTCTCCACTCCATAGTGCCGGTTGCAGAACCGGCACTAAAGGCCCTTACGAACCGGTGATAAAGGCCTGTTCTGCACTAGTGCCCGGTGCTTGGTGAAGAGCAGCGACCTCACGCAAGTTGAACATATGGCCACCAACAACGACCGCCTCGTCATCCACTGCCACCTCCGACTGATCAAGACGACCACCACAAGGTTGCCACCTACCACAGAGCCGCCGACCGCCATCGCCGTCCCACCTTCCGACGGGTTGAAACACCATCTCAAGGTGCCCGCCAGACTCCCGAAATCGTGGGAGAAAGGGTGGATGAAGAGACGAGGGATGCAGCTCCACTGTTGATCCTCAGGTACAAGCTAAGAATAACTGCGGAGATGATCCTAAAGAAAATGCGGAGATGGGTTTGAACTTTTGATCGGTGAAGCAAGTGGATCCTTACCTAGTAGTAGTATTAGTTCTTTGGGAGAAGCTAGCAAACATGTTCGTATGTTGCAACAGGAGAAAAAAATCGATGCATTTTGTCTAATAAGTATGGTAAGTCCCCACATTTTCACTGCCTCTATTTCAACACCGCAGGGGAGCACTAATATAGTGTAAAAACTTAATATGCAATATAGTGTAATTTACTTAATTGTAAGCTAGGGAGCTTCCCAATTAAGTACCTTGGACTGCCGATTTCCCACAGGAAACTCGCCATTTCCGAGTGGGAGCCTTTGTATGGTAAAGTGGCTAATAGGGTTAGCCCGTGGCGAGGGAGATTCATGTCTTCGGCGGCTAGATTGATTCTGGTCAATTCTAGTTTGTCATCCCTTCCACTCTTTATCATGGGTATGTTTCTGCTGGCGGATGGGGTTCACGCGAAATTTGACACCCCGCATTCCAAATTCTTTTGGGAAGGAGCTGAAACGAAAAAGAAATACCATCTGTTAAAATGGGCTGCAGTGTGCCGACCTAAGAAATTCGGCGGTTTGGGGACTACTAACTCCAAGCTCATGAACGTAGCCTTGCTTACCAAATGGTGGTGGAAGTTAGCAACTAACGAATCGGGTCTATGGGCGGACTTGCTTCGTGCTAAATACTTCCCGGACTGGAATGTTTTTAATGCCAAGGCCTCGGGTTCACTGTTTTGGAATGGGATCCAGGCGGTTAGACCGGCTTTTGCGCTTGGGGCGAGGTTCGACGTGAAGAATGGCCTGTCCACGAGGTTCTGGTTAGACACGTGGTTGCGAGTCAGGCCTCTCAGGAGTTCCCGCAGCTATACAACGTGGCCTCGGACACGAATGTACTGGTGGGAGAGGCCTTGCGCTCATCGCCGCCAGCGATCCATTTTTTGAGGCCGTTGAACACGGCTGAGCTGGCGAGTTGGGACTCGCTTCAGTCTCAAATTGGACCGCTTGCCCTGAGTCAGGACGCTGACGTTGTGTCCTGGGACTTGTCGGCGTCCCGTAAGTTCTCGGTCAAGTCCTTGTATAGCAAGTTGACTGAGGGTAATGCCTTAGATATATCTAGGGGTCTATGGAAGGCTAGGATCCCGTTAAAGATTAAAATCTTTCTTTGGCAAATGTTTCGCAATAGACTTCCAATGGCTGACAACGTGGCTAAGCGTAACGGGCCTTTTGATGGGTCCTGTGTGGTGTGTGAATCGTTAGAGGATGCGAATCATGCATTATTTCAGTGCGCACTTGCTCGTTTTGCCTGGAGTGCGGTGTGAGAGGTGTTTCAACAAAACTGGAACCCGCGATCGGGGGCTGAGTTGTTGTCGGTGTTGCAATTGCAGAGGGGTGCCAAGGCCAGGATCTTGTGGAGCTGCGTGGGAGCATTGTTATGGTCCTTATGGACAGTGAGAAACAAAATGACCATCGAGCACAAGTTCCCGGCTAACCCGACTGATGTTATTTTCAAATGCCATCTTTTTCTACAGAGTTGGACACCGTTGGGGAAACAATGCGATGCCAATCTTATGAGGAGCACAATGGAGAAGATTGCCAGTAGTATCACGAGACTTCGTCAAGCGACTTGAGCTTCTTTGGGCGACTTTCTTTTTGGCTTATTAGCGAGTTTGTTAGTTGGTCGGCAGGGGCCTGCCCTATGAACTTTGGTCTGTAATATGCGTGGTCGATGTGGCCTGTTGAGACTTTCGGCTATGTGGTGTGTGCGTTGTAGAATTCGGTGTTGTGGCCTTCGTGGCTTTATTAATTTAAAGCCGGACGCGTCTAGCGTCTTCATTCTAAAAAAAGTTCGTAATTCGACTTGCATGCCACTAGCTAAAAAAGAGTATACCCTGATGACGGGTATCCGCAATGGGGCAAGGAGTAGCAACTGAATAATGTATGGACAGACATTGGGACAACATGCATGCAACCATCCTATTCCAACATATAATTACTGGACCATACACATATACAGTTACTAGTAATAAACTAATAATTACTTGACTAAACATAAGGTACGCATGTGCGTGGGGCTGCGCAAGTGAATTCAAGCAATTAGATCGGCAAGGAGAAGCAAGATGGCGAGGCTAAACCACATGGCCTCCGCAGAGGTGACGGCAGATATAGACACATTGGGAAGTGTTAGTTGCAGTTGGGCTGTTGGCCGGGGCAGGCGACACTAGGAGTAGTTAGGCATGACATCAATCGTGACCTTCATGCCACACATGCAATGGCGAGGGAAGTTACGGATGAAATAGCGGGTGCTGTGATAATGAGGGGTATGACATGATTCCAGAGCTGAGGGTGGCTTTTTATGGTTGGCGAACATGTTTCGGGACTAATATTGTACTAATACTAAAATAATTTTTACTACTCATCCTCCAAAATGAATATGCAAAACGTGAAGCCTGAATACATACAACATACGATATAATTACTTGACTATACATGTACACCACGTATGCTTGATAGTAAACAGTGACTTCTATGTTTTTTTAGAGATGCACTCAAGCCATCAGACTGGCAACGGCAAGCAAGACGGCGAGGCCAAACCCTGTGGCCTCCATAGAGGTGGCGGCTGAGACAGGAGCTGGCGGGGGAGCGTTGCTTGCACTGGGGCCGCTGGCCGGGGCCGGCGAGGAAGAGGACGAGCTTGGCACGACATCGATCTTGACCTTCATTCCCCCGGCGCAGTGGCCCGGGAAGCCGCAGAGGAAGTAGCGGGTGCCGGTGGCAGTGAGCGAGACAACATCATTCCCGGAGTTCAGGGTGGCGATGGGGCTAGCAGTGCTGCAGGAGTCGTAGTCGGCCTTGCTGACCTCGAGGACGTCGTGTGCCTGAGGAGAGTATTTGAAGATGATTTGGTCGCTGGGGTGAAAGTTCCTGGAAGACGCCCAGGTGCCGTAGTTGGTGCTGAGGTCCCATGCACCATCTGGCTCGCCGACGTTGTAGATTGCCGCCGATGCGGTGCTCAGGATGGCCATCGCGGCCACGGCGAGGAGAATGGTTCTCATGACAGTCATTGCGGTTGGAACTGAAAGGAGAGCTAGCAGAGGAGATTGTAAGACAGGTGCTGTGTTGATCCTTTGAGCGGAGATTGTGTTTGCTTCTCTAGGTGTCTGTGTCGGGTCCTATATATACAATACAGGCTATGCCCAGCTGGGTTGAAGAAACGTGTGCGGTAGGTGGAAGGCTGGAAGCGTAGAATAGACTACATATATCTGAATTTTGGACTTTGAATGTTTATGTGGGAACACAAGCAAGCTAGGCAGCATGCACCTACTACTTGGTCATCATAGTCAAACACGTATAGATATATAATAGATAATAGATCGACGGAAGATCTGAAGACCGGGCCTACTGACTGCTTCACGCATTGCCTTTTCTTTTCTTCAGTATCGACGCGGTCTACGCGATGTAGACTATCACAATCCATGTCCCTGCTCACGTACATCAAGGGTTCGTCGATCAGCATTCAACTCGAACTTCTCTTCTCTCAAAAAAGAAAAACTTTTAACTTCGTTTATTCAATATTTCGTCATTACTACCTGAATATCACTTTAGAACTAATTATGTTACAACCTTTAGTGATTTCTTTTACACCTTTCAAGTTTCAACGACAAAAGAAGTCACGACCTCCAATTTAGAAGGAGAACGATGAACAAAATTCCAATGTTCAAATCAAGAAGTAAAGCTTTCATAACATATACAGTTAAGTTAACACGTTTTAAATTACATCCACACACACAAAAAAACACGTTTAGAATTGGTAGAATGGAGCTATCAGCTGGCATGTTGAGCCCTGCAATTGAGCCACAGTGCATCATCCTGGATTGCAAAATAACGTCATCGAGTGAAATAATATAGTGCGATGCATTATTAAACTGAATTAAAGTTTACAAATATCCACTATATCTTGGCGGGAATATCTCTCCTACCATTTGGCATGACTGGTGAGCTATCTCAAAAACAATGAACAATAAAATCTCTCCTCACACGCAAACTTGTAATTAAAGTTTCATCACTTTGTGGTTCTTTGAGTAATTCATTCACATGCGGATCCTCTCCTTCGGTCATTGTTGATGGAAAACCTAGATATATCATGGTGACGAGGACTACTTTTGATACTAGTGCTGGATAGATTTCTCCGGTCTAATTTCCAGCTTTCTAATACATGAGTTGCACGCTACAACTAATTAAATTACTGCTTCAGTGTTACAAAAAGTTACAACATTGTTCCAACAAAACAAGTCACAACTATCAACATAGAAAGCAAGTGATATGTATTGCTTAAAAGACGAGCATCAAAATCAAGAATTAAAGCGTTCATACCACATACAATTAGGAATTTAAAACTGGTAAAAATGGAGCTTCCAGCCTGCAATCAAGTAAATTTTATCTAAAACGAAAGGCCATGTTTATCTTGGCCGCAATGGTAGAAATTCGTTTGGATCTTGGCCTCTATATCCTCCATGTAACCTATTCAAGGCACGATCCTAATAAAGGCATGCAACAGGCCTCCGACGGCAGGCCCGTACCACGCACCTGTGTAGAGTGTTCGGCTGCACAGGGCCTCCAAATCAGTAGGACCCCCATTTTCTACTATGTGATAAAAAAGCTCTTATTTATATATTCCCTAAAAAAAAAATCTCTTTTTAATATAGGTATATAGTTTAACATTATAGTGACCAAATGTACCATTTGTACTTCATATTGAATTAGTACATATAATTAAATAATTCCGACAACAACATTTTAGGGTCTCTTTAATATGTCGAATCCACTAATAAAAAATGATTTGTCAACATTTTAGCATCTACGTCAGAAGGTATGTGGATCGTGTTAGTCTACGTCATGTCTTGTAGACCGCGTCGATATTGAAGAAAAAGGAAAAGAACGCGTGAAATGGTCAGCAGGCTAACAGCACAGCCCGGTCTTCACAAACTGAGTCAATTTTGATCAAGTACGTACCAGCTGCATGCCTAGCTTGCTTGTGTTCCCACCTACTACACACAACATTCAAAGTCCCATATCCAGGCACACGCACTCCATTCTACGTTTCCACCAACCGCACATGTTTCTCCGTCCCACCCGGACTGTATTGTCCTATATATAGGACCGGACACCGCCACCTAAGGAAGCAAACACATTCCCCGCTCAAGGACCAATACATCAGCACCTCCCTTGTAATCTCCTCTGCTAGCTCTCCTTGCAGTTCAAACCTCAATGGCTGTCACGAGAACCATTCTCGCCGTGGCTGTAATGGCCATCCTGAGCACCGCGTCAGCGGCGATCTACAACGTTGGCGAGCCCGGCGGAGCGTGGGACCTCAGCACCAACTACGGCACATGGGCGTCCTCCAGGAACTTCAAAGCCGACGACCAGATCGTCTTCAAGTACTCCCCTCAAGCGCATGATGTCCTCGAGGTCAGCAAGGCCGACTACGACTCCTGCAGCACCGCCAGCCCCATCACCACCCTCAACTCTGGGAATGATGTCGTCACCCTCACCGCCTCCGGCACCCGGTACTTCATTTGCGGCTTCCCTGGCCATTGCGCGGGTGGCATGAAGGTCAAGATCGATGTCATGTCTGGCTTCTCGTCACCCGCCCCAGCCAGCGGACCAAGTGCAAGCAATGCTCCCCCGCCGACCCCTGCCTCCGCTGCCACCAATGTGGAGGCCACCGGTTTTGGCCTCGCCGTTTTGCTTGCCGTTGCTGGCCTCATGGCTTGAGTGCATCTCTGCAGCCGCAGGCACATGTGTACTTTGTGTATAGTCAAGTAATTATTACTAGCAACTATATGTGTGTATAGTCAAGTAGTTATGTGTATGTTGGACATATTCAGGTTTTGCGTTTTGCTGATTCATTTTGGAGATTAATAAAAATTCGTTTGGTCTTATACAATATTTGTCTTGACACACGTTCTTGCTAAACCGTGAGAACCAACACTTTCGTAACTTAAACTTGTATTACAGAAATATATACTTAGATTAGACATGTAATTTGTATTGCCCCTGATTGTAAATGAACTGTCCCCAAGAACCAGCTGCCACAAATGGTGGAGAACAATTAGGATGCCCCCAACCCGAAACATACTGGATGAAATTCGGCTGGGCAAAAATCCCGTCCTTTGCTCGTGGAGTGCCATACATGTTCTTGTTTCTAGTGTTGCAAGGGACAGTCACCGTTATCGAGGGAGAGAGAGCCATGGGAGTCGGTGATGGGTGCTTTTCGGGAATGAATTCTTCCCTGAGATCGATGACTATCGACGCCGTGAAGGACCAAAATTTCCCCTGTCCTGGCCCCGTCCACTGTAAAAATACCTTCGACATTAGGTAAAGAACATTCATCAAGATGGTCCCTACTAGCTAACCGCCTATTTTATTTTGAGGGAATAACCGCTTATTTTATTAAAATGTTTTCCCTTTCCCTGCCAGCTTTAACTTTGTTTTGGGCGCCGATCTGCAAGAAACGCGACCGACTGGATAATATGGACCAGCAGGCACCGTGTATAAATCGTCTGCTCTCACCATTTAAACCTCAATTCACCTTGAAGTAAAATGTACAGTGCATGAGGGTTAGTAGAAAATGCTGAAATTTCAAGGCTTACCTAGCAAAAAGATGCTATGAGCATGTACCACAAATAGTCCAAATAGACCATAGACGTCTATCCAACGTTGGTGGGTGTGTCCGGTGTACTTAACTTTCAAGAAAATTTTCATCACTATAATCAAAAGTAGTCCTCGTTGGCGCCATTGTATATCCATCCTTTTATTACATAAAATTTACTTTAATATAATATCCGTTCACTCTTTTTTTTAAGCTGTTATTTTGCAATTCAGGATGATGCAATGTCGGTCATTATTTCTCTGCTTAATCCGCGGTCTAAAAAATTTACTTCATGATTTTAATATAGGACTATTACCTCTTAAGTTGAAAGTTGTGACATGGAATTCATACAACAAGCCTGCCAGTTTTAATAAGAGGAAGTGAGAACATTTTTTTTTCTATAGTGAGAGTTTAAATGCGGCTGGACCTTTGGATCTACTTCTACAAGGTTTGTGAGTTATTATAGTCAACTATGTCTCCTTGGAGCCTAGACCGCGTCGATACTGAAGCAAAGCAGCAGGCAATGGCTGCTATCAGTGGCGGAGCTAGCATTTGACATCAGGGTGGCCCGACCCCCCCAATTTTTTTTACAAGAAATATGACATGTGGACGTTCTAACCAGTTACCAATATCACATAGAAATAGATCATTATTGTCTTACAAACACACTAAAATTCTCGATTAAGTTTAAGTTTTGCATAAAGAAGCATACATAGTGCATACTATATGGATCATAATACATACCTAGAGAAGTTCAAAAAGGCTATGTTTCTGGCCTACGCTTTTGCCTTGCCATGAAAGTATCAATTATATCATCTTCATTCACCTCGGCAAAAGCATCCCTCTCAATATGTGACTAGGCAATCATCCAAAAGACTATCACCCATCTTATTTCTCAACTTGTTCTTAACTATACTCACAGCAGAAAATGCTCTCTCAACATTTGTTGTTGCCACCGGTAGAATCAATACCAATTTTAGAAGAAGTACACCAAATTCAAAGCAGACATACAAGAAAGCAACTCCATATTAATCTCATTAAACCAATTTTCAAGCTCTTGACTAATTTGATCAATGACTCCAAGGAAAACTTCTCATCTCCGGCTTGCTCTTCGGCCACATCTCCCTGCCTTCTTCTTCTTTCCTATCTTTAGAGAAACAATGTCTCCGCCCCTCTTCATTCTTTAACAATTCTGCAATAAAAATTAGTTTCTATCAATAAAGCTAATTGAGACAGAAATGATGTGAAAATTATGCATGTGTTCATCAATTCATGATATGCATGTGTTCACTTGCTGGTTGCTACGGTGCTGCCATCGGAGACTGGCTACTGAGCGCCTGAGCGGCACCGACGGCCGTCGGCTTTGCAGGGAGGCAGAGGGCCGGACTCCGGCGGAGGCAGGGCCAGGCGACAGGCGGCTCGGGTCAAGGCAGGGGCGGGCGGGCGGCAGGGCCAGGCTAGCGCCGGGCGGGAAGGGGAGGCGGGCTGGGCTCCGCCGCTCCGGCCAGCGACCGGCGAGGCCGCGAGGAACGGCGGCGGTGAGGCGAGGGCCAGATGGCGTCGAGACGAGGGCACGAGGCGGCTGCAGACCTGCAGTGGATGAGACGAGGGCGTGGCTCCGTTCCGCTGCTGGATCAATCGGTATGTGTTTTGGGCTGATTTTTTTCTGGCCCGGTTAAAAATCCATAGGTATATAATAATCTGGCCCAAAATCCCAGGGTGGGCCGCGGCCCACCCTGGCCACCCTGTAGCTCCGCCCCTGGCTGCTATGCCATGAGAACGCTGGTTCCTATTCGGCGCCCTCAGCGCCGAATACAGTGTTAATCGTAGAGGGCGCATACCCCCCCCCCTCGCGACGCGGGCCGGCCCAAGTTCTTTCTTTCTATCTAAACTGATGCAAAAAAGAAGTACCAGGGAGGACTCGAACACGCGCGGTAGCGGTTCAGCGTGCCACGTGATAACCACCCCGCCACTCAACGTTTTCTCATCAAGTATATTTTCTTACCTGTTGTGTTCCTTCTTTTCTTTTTCTTTCTTCTTTTCTTTTTCTTTTTTCTTTTGCTTTTTTTACTTTTTCTAATTCGTAATGTTCACCGGATTTCATGAACTTTTTTTCAACTTCGATGAACTTTTTTCAAAATTTGATGAACTATTTTTAAATGTAGTGAACTTTTCTTCAAATTGGATGAACTTTTTTCTAATTCGGTGAAATTTTTTGCAAACGCGATGAACTTTTTTCAAATTCGATGAACTCATTTTTAAGTCAATGAACTTTTTCCAAATTCGACGGTTTTTTTTAATTCGATGAACTTTTTCGAATTCAATGAACCTTTTTCAAAAAATTGATGAACTATTTTCCAGATTCAGTGAACTTTTTTTGAATTATGATGAACTTTTATTATATTTCGATGAACTTTGCTAAAATTCGATGAACTTTTTTTCAGATTCGATGAACTTTCTTCAATTTTGATGAACTTAAAAAACCAATGAACTTTTTTCAAATTTGAAAAAAGTTCATTTCTTTAAAAAAATGTTTCCGTTGATTTTTTTAGAAAATTTCACGTATTTAGGAAAAAGGCAAATAAAACCATTACATAAAAAGAGAAAAAAAAAGAAAAAAAAGGTTTGGGACGCTTCGCCACACCAGGGGCTTTGCGAGCTGGAGAAAGGATAAAAGAAGGAAAACGAAGTCTGTGAACAGAAGTTGTTTGATGGTCTAGTGGTTCATGCACTGATATGCGAAGGGTGAGGTGTTGAGTGCGAATCCGACTCCCTGCAAAAAAATATCGTTTTTTGTAGTTGATCTACTTGTTCGCTGAGAGGCGCAGCGATCAAGCGAAGGTTTCTGGGCCGGCCCAGTAGACATCTCCTTCAGGCGCCAGGGAGCTGTTCGGGCGCATAAGGCGCCGAACAGGAGCTCTCCATGAGAACGCTTGAAAAGGTCTTAACATCTTCCGTCTATTATTTATTATATACTATCTATCTAGGTGTTTGAGTATATGACCAAGTACGTACTAGCTGCATGCCTAGCCTCGTGTTCCCGCGTACTCCATATTCTACGCTTTCACCTACCGCACGCGTTTCTTCAACCCACCTGGCCATGAGTTTGTATATATAGGACCCGACACAGACACCTAAAGAAGGAACACAATCTGACCTCAAGGTTCAGTATAGTAGCATCCGACTCGTATCTCCTCTGCTAGCTCTCACTGCCGTGCTTCCAGGTCCTACTGCCATGGCCGTCACCAGAACCATTCTCCTTGCCATGGCCGCGATGGCCATCCTGAGCACCGCCTCGGCTGCAATCTACAATGTCGGCGAGCCCGGTAGAGCGTGGGACCTCGGCACCAACTACAGCACATGGGCGTCCTCCAGGAACTTCCAACCCGAGGACTAGATCGTCTTCAAGTACTCCCATGAGGCGCACGATGTCCTCGAGGTCAGCAAGGCCGACTACGACTCATGCAGCACTGCGATCCCCATTGCCACCCTCAACTCCGGGAATGATGTCATCGCCCTTACCGTCACTGGCACCCGCTACTTCATATGCGGCTTCCCTGGCCATTGTGCGGGTGGCATGAAGGTCACGATCGATGTCATGCCAAGCTCCTCCTCTTCATCGCCTAGCCCGGCCAGCGGCCCAAGTGCAAGCAACGCTCCCTCACCGACGCCCGTCTCCGCCACAATCTCTGTGGAGGCTACGGGCTTTGGCCTCGCCATCTTGCTTGCCGTTGCTGGCCTCATGGCTTGAGTTCATTTGTGCAGCTGCACATACATGTATAAAGTCATGTATAGTCAAGTAATTATTACTAGCAAGTATACATGTAGCCAAGTAATTATATGTGTAGATTGTATGTATTCGGGCTTCTTCTTTAATAAAGATTTTTATTGTCTCTCTCATACAACATTTGTCAAGAAACATGTTCATTCTAGAATTTCATAAGCTAGACTTGCATAACTTTGACTTGTACCAGGCAGAGGTTTATACTTAGATTAGATATATAATTAGCATGATTGTTTGATTTGTCTCGAAAATATGTATTTGTAGGCTACATTTGAACTTGTAATTAGTGAAGTATTACATATCTAAGTGGAGCACATGTTAACATATATCTCGGGTCTAATATATAAGCTAACATGTGGTAACCTACAACGTGGGCGAGACGGGCGGCGCATGGGACCTCAGCACCAACTACGGCACTTGGGCGTCCTGAGCACCGCGTTTGCGGTAAGCTATAATGTGGGCGAGCTGGGCGGCGCATGGGACCTCACTTACGTTGAAGCCTGTATTTACAAGAAAGTGAGTGGGAGCTCTGTAGCATTTATGGTATTATATGTGGATGACATATTGCTGATTGGAAATGATATAGAATTTATGGATAGCATAAAAGGATATTTGAATAAGAATTTTTCAATGAAAGACTTCGGTGAAGCTGCTTACATTTTGGGCATCAAGATCTATAGGGATAGATCGAGACGCTTAATAGGACTTTCACAAAGCACATACCTTGACAAAGTTCTCAAGAAGTGCAAAATGGACCAGTCAAAGAAAGGGTTCTTGCCTGTGTTGCAAAGTGTGAAATTGAGTCAGACTCAAAGTCTGACCATGGCAGAAGATAGAGAGGGAATGAAAGTCATTTCCTATGCCTCAGCTATAGGTTCTATAATGTATGACTTGCTGTGTATCAGACCTGATGTGTGCCTTGCCATAAGTTTGGCAAGGAGGTACCAAAGTAATTCAGGAGTGGATCACTGGACAGCGATCAAGAATATTCTGAAGTACCTGAAAAGGACCAAGGATATGTTTCTCGTTTATGGATGTGACGAAGAGCTCATCGTAAAGGGTTACGTCGATGCTAGCTTCGACACAGATCCGGATAACTCTAAGTTGCAAACCGGATACATATTTATATTGAATGGTGAAGCTGTCAGTTGGTGCAGTTCTAACCAGAGCGTTGTGACGGGCTCTACATGTGAAGCGGAGTACATAGCTGCTTTGGAAGCAGCGCATGAAGGAGTCTGAATGAAGGAGTTCATATCCGATCTGGGTGTAATACCCAGTGCATCGGGTCCAATGACAATCTTTTGTGACAACACTGGAGCAATTGGCTTAGCCAAGGAGTCCAGGTTTCACAAGAGAACCAAACACATCAAGCGACGCTTCAACTCCATTCGTGAAAAGGTCACGGATGGAGACATAGAAATATGCAAAATACATACGAACCTGAATGTAGCATACCCATTGACTAAACCTCTTCCGCGGGCAAAATATGATCAGCGCCAAGACTCCATGGGTGTTAGATTCATTACTATGTAATCTAGATTATTGACTCTAGTGCAAGTGGGAAACAGTTGGAAATATGCCCTAAAGGCTAATAAAGTGGTTATTATTATATTTCCTCAATCATGATAAATATTTATTATTCATGCTATAATTGTATTGATTGTAAACTTAAATGCATGTGTGAATACATAAGCAAATACCAAGTCCCTAGTAAGCCTCTACTAGACTAGCTCGTTGATCGAAAGATGGTTAAGGTTTCCTGACCATAGACATGAGTTGTCATTTGATAACGGGATCACATCATTAGGAGAATGATGTGATGGAAAAGACGCATCCGTTAGCTTAGCAAATGATCGTTCAATTTGTTGCTACTGCTTTCTTAATGTCAAATACATATTCCTTCGACCATGAGATCATGCAACTCCCGGATATCGGAGGAATACCTTGTGTGCTATCAAACGTCACTATGTAACTCGGTGATCATAAAGGTGCTCTACAGGTATCTCCGAAGGTGTCTATTGAGTTGGCGTGAATCGAGATTGGGATTTGTCACTCCGTATGACGGAGAGGTATCTCTGGGCCCTCTCGGTAATATAGCATCACAAGAAGCGCAAGAAAAATGACTAGGGAGTTAGTTACAAGATGATGTATTACGGAACGAGTAAAGAGACTTGCCGATAACGAGATTGAACTAGGTATGGAGATACCGACGATCGAATCTCGGGCAAGTAACATACCGACAGACAAATCGAACTACGTACGTTGTCATAAAGGTTCGACCGATAAAGATCTTCATAGAATATGTAGGAACCTATATGGGCATCCAGGTACCGCTATTGGTTATTGACCAGACAAGCGTCTCGGTCATGTCTACATCATTCTCGAACCCATAGGGTCCGCACGCTTAATGTTCGTTGACGATATAGTATAATATGAGTTATGTATGTTGGTGACCGAATGTTGTTCCGTGTCCCGGATAAGATCACGGATATGGGAGCTTCGGAATGGTCCGGAGGTAATTGATATATAGAATGATAGTATTTGGTCTCCGGAAGGGTTTCGGAATGCACCGGATAATTATCGGGTCACCGAAAGGGGTTCCCGAGGCCATGGGAGCATATTGGGCCAAACAGGCCAACGAGGGAGAGCACACCAGCCCACATGGGGCTGGCGCGCCCCCACCTCATGGTAGCCGGCCCTAGGGAAGGAAGGAAGAGGGCCAACCCCCTCTTTCCTTCTCTTCCATGCTGGGAAAGGAATGGGGGGGGGGGGGCTCCCTCCTGCCTTCCCCCCACGCGCCTAAGAAGGAAAGGGGGGCGTGGCTAGGGCAGGCACCTAGGGCAGCCGCCGGCCCCCTTGGGGGCGCGCCTAGGCAGCCTCCCCCCTCCACCTATATATATATGTGAGGAGAGGAGAGGAAAATACACACCACGAATCCCCAAGCCGTGTGTGGCGTCCCCCCTTCCTCTAGTTCGTCCTCCGTCCTAAACCGTTGAGCTTGGTGAAGCCCTGCGGAACAGTTTCACCACCACCGTCACCACGCCGTCGTGCTGTCGGAACTCATCTACTACTTCGCCTCTCTTGCTAGATCGAGAAGGCAAGGACGTCATCGAGCTGAACGTGTGCTGAATGCGGAGGTGCCGTGCGTTCGGTACTTGATCGGAATGGATCGTGAAGGTGTACGACTACATCAACCGCGTTGATAAAGGCTTCCGCTTAGCGATCTACAAGGGTATGTAGATGTTCTCCCCCTCTCGTAGCTATGCATCTCGATGGATAGATCTTGCATGTGCGTAGATTTTTTTTAATTTTCCATGGGGCCTAACATCGCCGCCCCGAGAGCTTGCAGGACTCTACGCCGGACCCCGTCTAATCCTTCCCTACTGGCGGACTAGAGGAGAATCGAAGCCCGAAAGGTTGACTCAACGAAGAAGTGTCACCCATGCGAGGACTGAAAATCCTAACCCATCGACTAGCCGAAGCCGAGGCACCAGGATTCCCTCCCCTCCACGGGCCGCCAGAGCGATGTTATATTTCTTGTTTGCTGATGTAAGGATGCTATGTTTTACGCTGAGTGAAAATATTGTATTTAAATAACAGGTGTGGGCACTTCCGGTTTGGATCCCATGACTCACAATTGCGCCTGCGCTTGAGGCAAGTGCACAACGGAGTAACAACTTGCATGATTTCCCCTCACTCTGCTTTTTATCATCTAGAGTTGGTTCTTTATTTTGAAAAACTATTTTATCATCTTTTCTTCGACTGCCCGTTATCCGCGTGGTGTTGGAACACTCTGAACATACACTGGGGCACAGATGGTGACCGATTTAGGTGGCTGTCTGACGCCAAGAACGACTGGGCCGGGCCAATGTTTATGGACATGTTCGTGGTTGCAGCTTGGTCCATCTAGAAATACAGAAATGGTTTCATATTCAAAAATAGTCCCCACTCGCATGCATCCTGGTTGAGGAGGTTTAAAGAGGACTTTTTGGGACGCTGAAGCATAGAGCCAAGCCTGAACTTCGAGAGTTCATCTCCACATTTATTCTTAACTTTGCCCTAGTGACACTTTGTATTCCCTTGTTTAGTGTTTTTCCTTTCCTCTCTCTTTTACCTTTCTTGTTTAGGACTTACTGACACCCCTCCTCCGCATGTAAATATGTGATTTGCTGCCCCCCATGTAACACTCATTGTTTAACTTAATGGAAAAAGGACTGTAGGAAACTCTCCTATAGTCATTCACAGTTACAAAATCTGAAATAATTTTTTAATGAATTCTTCAAAATAAATATACAAAAACATGCAATCGTACATATAATTACTCACACATATGTAGTTACTAGTAATAATTACTTGACTATACATAAAGTACGCATGTGCGTGGGGCTGCGCAAATGAATTCAAGCAATGAGATCGGCAATGAGAAGCAAGATGGCGAGGCTAAACCCAATGGCCTGCACAGAGGTGACTGGCAGAAATAGGCACATGCAGGGAAGTGTTGGTTGCACTTGGGCCATTGGCCGGGGCAGGCAACAACGAGGAGTAGTTAGACATGACATCGATCTTGACCTTCATGCCACACAAGCAATGATGAGGGAAGTTACACATAAAATAGCGGGTGCTGTGATAATGAGGGGGGTGTCGTGGGGAACAACGGCCACCTATGGGACCAAGGGCCCCTTGCTGGTTCATTAGGGGGATGTCGCGTTGCACAAAGAGCAGAAGAACTGGGACAGCGCGGCAGCGATCACATAGGCAATTTTACCCAGGTTCGGGCCACCGTGAGGCGTAAAACCCTACTCCTGCTTTGGTGGATTGATGGTGGAAAAATGGCGGCGGAGCGTAGTACACTTGGCCGGCAAGGGCGGCAGTGGCTACGCGCGTATGGGTGTGCGTTCTGCAACCTTCCAACAACCCTTTCTACGGTTGCCATGGGCCTCCTTTTACAGATTAAGGGGTCACCACAATGGCAAATCAGTCATTATGCACTGATAAGATAGCAAACAATGCTATCATACCTAACTCTGCAGGCTGACAGAGCGCATTAAATGGGCCGCTCAACGTCACATCGTTGGTTGCCCGGCAAGCCTTGCCAGGCCGTCTCGCCAGCTCCACGCCTGCTCGCTTGACACGTTGCAGGACGGGTGTCATCTGTAGGCATTTCCTGTGGAAAGAGGCTGCCATGTGGCGATCGGCTGCCACTTAATTATCTTGCGGCTTGACACCGCATTGATTGACGACGTGGGTCGTGGCAGAGTGGCTGGGTGAGGTGGTTTGGCCTCCGCGAGTCCCGGCAGGCCCTGCCGGGACGTCTTGGACATCCTTTTCCGAGGGCGACCCCGCCCTTGTCGAGCTCGTCTGCCCGACAAGGAAGGCTTTTCTCCTCGTGGCATCTTGTTTCTCTGGCTTGACCTCGGTCCTCTTGATCTACATGTTGGTCCTCCTAAGATCTTGGTTCCTTGTAATGCCCGTGAATGACTTTAACGCACGGGGTAGAAACTGCCAATTCACTCTTCCCACCACGCCCTTATCCTTAGCCACGTATGCTGCATGCATCGCGTAGGGTAGGTAACGGAGGCGCTGATACGTACGTCTCCAACGTATCTATAATTTTTGATTGTTCCATGCTGTTATATTATCATTCTTGGATGTTTTATAATCATTTGATAGTCATTTTATATCATTTCTTGGTACTAATCTATTGACATAGTGCCAAGTGCCAATTGCTGTTTTTTGCATGTTTTTTACATCGCAGGAATCAATATCAAACGGAGTATAAACACCGCGAAACTTTTTGTGGATTTTTTACGGACCAGAAGACATCCAAAGGTCCAGAGCAGCACCTGGGGGGGGGGGGTGCCCCGAGGGGGGCACAACCACCAGGGCGCGCCTGGGGGCCCAGGCGCGCCCAGGTGGTTTGTGCCCACCTCGGTGGCCTCCCGCACCCCCTCTTCGCCCTATAAATTCTCAAACATTCCAAAACCCTTCGGGGTAACACTAGATCAGAAGTTCCACCGCCGCAAGGCCTCTGTATCCATGAGATCCAATCTAGACCCCGTTCCGGCACCCTGCCGGAGGGGAAATCATCACCGGTGGCCATCTTCATCATCCCTACGACCACCATGATGAGGAGGGAGTAGTCCACCCTCGGGGCTGAGGGTTTGTACCAGTAGCTATGTGTTTAATCTCTCTCTCTCTCTCTCTCTCTCTCTCGTGTTCTTGAGATGTCACGATCTTGATGTATCGCGGGCTTTGTTAATATAGTCGGATCATATGGTGTTTTCCCCTCTCTATCTTGTTGTGATGAATTGAGTTTTTCCCTTTGAGATTTTGTTGTTATCGGATTGAATACTTTTATGGATTTGAGAACACTCGATATATGTCTTGCAATTGAATACTCGTAGTGACAATGGGGTATCGTATTGATTCACTTGATATATGTTTTTGCATTCAACTCGCGGATTCCCGAGGTGACATTGGGGTAATCTATGCATAGGGATTGATGCACGTTCTTGTCTTTGTTTCTCCGGTAGAAATCTTGGGGCACTCTTTGAAGTTCTTTGTGTTGGATTGAATATTATGATTCTGAATTTGCTTTGGTGTTATTTTAGTACGAACTCTTGGTTAGATCGATCGGAAAGAATAGCTTCATGTTATTTTAGTACGAACTCTAGGATAGATTGATCGGAAAGAATAGCTTTGAGGTGGTTTCGTACCCTACAAACAATTCCGTCTTATGTTCTCCGCTAGATAGGAACTTTGGAGTGATTCTTCGTTGCACTTTCAGGGATGGTTATGTGATCCAATTATATTAGCATTGTTGAGACACTACTAGGGAAAACCCAAGTAGTAGCGCGGGTTTTGAGGCTATCAGCATCGCGGGCATCCGCGCTACTAATACGGCGCTACAGCTAACTGTTAGTAGTAGCGCGGTCTGTACCCGCGCTGCTACTATTGACTATATCAGCAGCGCTTTTCCGGAACGCGCTACTATTAATTAGTTGTAGTGGTTTCCTAGCCCCGCGCTACTGCTATATCTTTCATCACCCCCCCCCCCCCGCTTCCTACCCATTTCAGTTTCAATAAACTGCAATTTCCAGATACTAGGTACTACTAGATATCAATTTCATAAAGCATTATAGGTACTAGGTAGTACTCCCTCCGTTCCAAATTACTCGTCGTGG
Organism: Triticum aestivum; assembly: GCF_018294505.1. Lineage (NCBI taxonomy): Eukaryota > Viridiplantae > Streptophyta > Magnoliopsida > Poales > Poaceae > Triticum > Triticum aestivum. Next base: position 624,289,073 of record NC_057799.1, on the reverse strand, counting down.
TTTTAGTTCAAATTTGAACTGAAACCACGATGAGTAATTTGGAACGGAGGGAGTACTAGATAAAAATTTCATATATAGTCAACATGCATCCTCAAGCAGTACTAGGTGATATCGACGACGATCATCATATGTAGTACTAGATGTATCGACGGCGATCATGATATGTAGTTCTAGATGATATCGACGACTATCATCATATGTAGTTCTAGATGATATAGCCACACACACATATGTAGTTCTAGATGATATCGACGACGATCATCATCCTCAAGCCTGGGCGGTGGGTGTTCCTGATAGTAATTAGGATGGCCTGTCCAACACGAAGATTCTTGCCAACGAGGAATCTCTTCCACCCAACCGAGTTTAAGTGTGTGCGACCGTCCGTGTCCATGCAGTAAGTACAGGTGGTGACGGAGCCCCTTGCGGTAAGGCGTAGTCCAGCTGAGCCTTCTTCATCACGCTCGATACCACAACTCACAGATAGGCTCTTTGGCAATTTCTGAATAAGAAAAACATATCAATTAATAAATAGCCTCGCACATACTCTTGCAAATATATTTCTGTTAAGTATAGATTTCTACACTATCAAAAGACACAGTACTACACATTTGTACTAAGCATGAATTCTACTAATAAGTATATATGGATTATCTACACTATTAATAGTTCCTTGGATTCTACACTAATAAGGATGTGATCGGACTCTACACTAAAGCATATCATCGACTAGATTCCACACAGCATATCATTGGACTCTACACTAAGCATATCATCGGATAATTTGCATTTGTAAGTATAACATACCATATCATGCCGATCGACCATGGTACTTGTCAGGCGGGTCACGAATGGCACCCCGACAAAGTCATCACGTGGTGGAATTATGTCCCATAGGTTGCACACCTCCTCCTCGCTCAGCCTCATTCTTTGAGCTACGATGGCTTCATGAAGTGGGTCCTCATCATCTTCATCGAGTGGGTCCTCATTATCTTCATCATCTTCGTCATCTTCATCATCTTCCACCAGGTTGATATAAATGACAGCCAGCTTGGGTCTTTCTGCTCTGAAGGAGAAGCTGATCAACTCACCACCAGTAAGACGCATGCGGGCGAGGAAACGGGCCCATCCATCTCCTCCAATCTGCGACATATTGCGTCCTTTCTCGACCTCCATAGTGTACGCCCACCCAGGAGCCTCAAATGTCACAGTGTCTACTGTCATCTTGTTGAATTTCAACCTCACATTGCATGGGACGATCTGTGTAAAAAAGCAAAATGACACAATGCAGTAATGCCAACACTAAATATAAAATAGTTTTTACATTTCATATAATTTCTTACCGCCGCACGATGAAAACTCGGCTGGAAGTAGATGCCGAATAGCTTGCCAGTTGCAAGGCTGCTGGCGCACCTTGACTTGCACAGTCGACATGGCGGTGGTGGTGGTGGCGCCATTTCCCTAAAGCAATATGAGCAAAGGATTAACGATCCACTTCACAGGAAAAAAAACAGTAGCATGTGATATTTTTGGTTCTTCTTTAGTTATATTTTCACAGCATACTAACACCTTCTAGAATAGAACCAACAGCTAGCAGGCAAATGCCAAATCTTGCCTAATAAGATTTGGTTCTTCTTCCGCGAGAAGCAATTTGATTCTTCTTCCATGAGAGGCAATTTGATGGACAACTATAATCCTAAGATCTAGTAACATATAAGATGACAAGATACCACCTACCAAAGCATTTCAGTGGCACCTATTGCCGAAAAAACTTTTCACAAGTATCTACCAAATCAGCGTACCACCTACCAAGACATTTCATCTAATTTGGCCCCTATTGCCTAAGATAATTGATTAAAAAAACAAGTGGCAAATTAACTAAATTGGCACCTACCTTTTGCCAAAAAAAGCTTATTACAGAAAAACAAAAGCATCTAGCTATCCATGTACAGAAAAAATAACAATAAAATTGTGCGTTTCTTTCCAAGCATCTAGCTAGGTGGTGCCAAATCTTCAGAGCTATCAACTAGCATACTAAATAAACTAAATCAAAATGTTCTATAAATCAACTAAATCAACTAGCCTACTAAATCAACTAAATCAACTAGCCTACTAAATCAACTAGCCTACTAAATAAACTAAATCAAAATGTTCTAAATGAACTAAATCAACTAGCCTACTAAATCAACTAAATCATATCAACGAAATCAAAATGTTGCATACGAACTAGCCTACTAAATGAAAATGTAGCAGGGAGGAGGGGTTGTGGATGGAGGAGGGAGGAGGGAGAAGGAGGGGCGACTTGAGGAGGGAGGAGAGAGTAGGACGGAGGAGGAAGGCGGAGCGAGGAGGGGCCGGCCGGCGGCGAGTGGAGGAAGGACGGAGGTGGAGGGCGGTACCGAGACCAGCGAGGAGGAGGAGGTAACGGTGGCGCAGAGTGAGGAGGGGTAGGCGATGGCGGCCAGTGGGGACGAGGGCGGCCTGCGGGGGAGGACCGGCGCAGGGGGGTTGAGGGGGAGATCGAGTGAGTGTGAGTGTGAGTGGATCGGATAGAGGAGAGTGGGGGGTGGGAGATATAATGGCTTAGCAGTAGCACGCTATAATGACCTAGCAGTAGCGCATTTCACACAGAACGCACTACTGCTATGTGTCAGCATGTAAAAATAGACATAAAAAATACATTGATTATCAATGATCTTTTTGTGTACAATCTGATTTGTCAACATGAGTCCTCACCGGTTTAGGAACAGGGGAAGACTCATATTGCGGCCACAAATTTTACACATAGAGTTCAATGAAAACCAAGTGCTTGTGATAGTTTGAGAAGTAACATATTTAAGGTGGTAGAAACCCTCTTCGCGGAGCGAGGTGTGACTATTTTTTTAGTAAACTTAGCAGTAGCGGGTATTACGGGAATGCGCTACTGCTATGATCTGTAGCAGTAGCGCTCTCCATGTTAACGCGCTGCTGCTAAGACTAGCTTCGCGGCAGGGTCGTGGCAATTATAGCAGTAGCACGGCTTAGAGGAAGCGCGCTACTGCTACTTTTATTTCAGCAGCGTGTTGTGCTGGAGCGCGCTGCTGCTATATAGCAGCATCGCCTTATTTTAAAACACACTGCTGGTAAGATTCTGTGTATAGGCTTTTCCCTAGTAGTGAGAGGTTGCACTAGCGAAAGTACAGACCCTAGGCCTCATTTCCAAGCATTGCAATACTATTTTTGTGCCCGTTTACTATTTGCTACCTTGCTGTTTTTATTTATTCAGATTATAAAAATATATTTCTACCATCCATATTACACTTTTATCACCATCTCTTCGCTGAACTAGTGCACCTATACAATTTGCCATTGTATTGGGTGTGTTGGGGACACAAGAGATTTCTTGTATTTGGTTGCAGCGTTGTTCGAGAGAGACCATCTTCATCCTACGCCTCCCACGGATTCATAAACCTTAGGTCATCCACTTGAGGGAAAATTGCTACTGTCCTACAAAACTCTGCGCTTGGAGGCCCAACACGAGTCTACAAGAACAAGTTTTGTAGTAGACATCAAGCTCTTTTCTGGCGCCGTTGCCGGGGAGGTTAGGTAAGCGGCACTCACACCCCGTCAACGAAGCTCTTTTCTGGCGTCGTTGCGGGGGAGGTGAGTGCATGAAGGTATATCTTTAGATCTTGCAATCGAATCTTTTAATTAGTTTCTTGTTTTATCACTAGTTTCGTTTATAAAAGAAAACTACAAAAAAATGGAATTTAGTTTGCATCATATTATTCATCTTTATAATATCTTTCGTGAAAATGATGGAAAGGAAAATTGTGCTCAATTGATAGAAGAAGAATTCTATAAAATGTTTGACAAAAAAATCATTGCATGATGAGCATGATTGCAATGTTGTTGGTATGAACTCTTTGAATATCAATGATGCTAACGATATGCAAAGCCATAAGCTTGGGGATGCTATATTTGATGAACATGATATTTTTAGTCCCCCAAGATTTGATGTGCAAATTTGTTATAATGATTGCATGCCTCCTATTTATGATGATTATATTGATGATAGTGGGTTTGGAAGAGTGTCAACTCTAGGTAATGATCCCACTATTTTGGAGGGTGTTGAATCTTGTTACAATATTGAAAAAATGGATTTGGAGAGGTCATGACTTTATTTAGTGATGAATCCACTATTTTGGAAGAGGTTTCAATTGATTATGACAACAAAGTTGCTATTTATGATGATTATGGTGATGACATGTATGTTATATTGAATAATGATAACCATGAAACTTGTCTTCATGATTTTTAATTTTCAATCACATGATAGTTATTTTGTTGAATTTGCTCCCACTACTATTGATGAGATAAATTTGCTTATGTGGAGAGTAATAAATTTTATATGCTTGTGGATCGTAAAAAGAATGCTTTATGTGATAGTTATATTGTTGAATTCATTCATGATGCTACTGATAATTATTATGAGGGAGGAACATATGCTTGTAGGAATTGCAATAATATCAAGTTTCCTCTCTATGTGTTGAAAATCTAGAAGTTTTGCTTGTTTTGCCTTCCTATGCTAGTTGATTCTTGTTCCCATAAATTGTTTGCTCACAAAATCCCTATGCATAGGAAGTGGGTTAGACTTAAATGTGCTTGCCATGTGATTTATGATGCTCTTGTTATGTTTCAATTCTTATCTTTTATGTGAGCATCATTGAACTCATCATGCCTAGCTAAAAGGCATTAAAGAAAAGCGCTTCTTGATACATCTCCGTCGTATCTACTTTTCCAAACACTTTTGCCCTTGTTTCGGACTCTAACTTGCATGATTTGAATGGAACTAACCCGGACTAACGCTGTTTTTAGCAGACCTTCCATGGTGTTATTTATGTGCAGAAAAAAAAGTTCTCGGAATGACCTAAAACTCCACGGAACATATTTTCGGAAAATATAAAAAATACTGGAAGAAGAATCCACGTCAGGGGGGCCTCCACCTGTCCATGAGGGTGGGGGGCGCGCCCCCAGACTCGTGGGCCCCCTAACGCTCCACCGCCCTCAACTCCAACTCCATATATTCGTGTTCAGGGAGAAAAAAACCAGGGAGAAGGATTCATCACATTTTACGATACGGAGCCGCCTCCAAGCCCTAAAACCTCTCGGGAGGGCTGATCTGGAGTCCGTTCGGGGCTCCGGAGAGGGGAATGCGTCGCCGTCGTCATCATCAACCATCCTCCATCACCAATTTCATGATGCTCACCGCCGTGCGTGAGTAATTCCATCGTAGGCTTGCTGGATGGTGATGGGTTGGATGAGATTTATCATGTAATCGAGTTAGTTTGTGTAGGGTTTGATCCCTAGTATCCACTATGTTCTGAGATTGATGTTGCTATGACTTTGCTATGCTTAATGCTTGTCACTAGGGCCCGAGTGCCATGATTTCAGATCTGAACCTATTATGTTTTCATGAATATATGTGAGTTCTTGATCCTATCTTGCAAGTCTATAGTCACCTACTATGTGTTATGATCCGGCAACCCCGAAGTGAGAATAATGGGGACCACTCCCGGTGATGACCGTAGTTTGAGGAGTTCATGTATTCACTATGTGTTAATTCTTTGTTCCCGTACTCTATTAAAAGGAGGCCTTAATATCCCTTAGTTTCCATTAGGACCCCGCTGCCACGGGAGGGTAGGACAAAGGATGCCATGCAAGTTCTTTTCCATAAGCACGTATGACTATATTCGGAATACATGCCTACATTACATTGATGAATTGGAGCTAGGTCTGTGTCACCCTATGTTATGATTGTTACATGATGAACCGCATCTGGCATAATTCTCCATCACCGATCCAATGCCTACGAGCTTTTCACATATTGTTCTTCGCTTATTTACTTTTCCGTTGCTACTGTTACAATCACTACAAAACCCAAAAATATTACTTTTGCTACCGTTACCGTTACTTCCATATTACTTTGCTACTAAATACTTTGCTACAGATACTAAGTTATCCAGGTGTGGTTGAATTGACAACTCAACTGCGAATACTTGAGAATATTCTTTGGCTCCCCTTGTGTTGAATCAATAAATTTGGGTTGAATACTCTACCCTCGAAAACTGTTGCGATCCCCTATACTTGTGGGTTATCAAGACTATTTTCTGGCGCCGTTGCTGGGGAGCATAGCTCTATTCTTCGAGTCACTTGGGATTTATATTTGCTGGTCACTATGAAGAACTTGAAAGACGAGAAAGCAAAAATTTATCCCTCAACTACGAGGGGAGGTAAGGAACTGCCATCTAGCTCTACACTTGGTTCACCTTCTGTTTTGAGTAAGCATGCGACACCTAAACCTGCTTCTGCTATTAATTCTGATATGTCGCATGTTCTTGATGATGCCACTTCTGCTATGCATGATACTTATGATGAAACTACTTCTATGCTTGATACTACTGTGCCACTTGGTGAATTTCTTGATGAACAATTTGCTAGGGCTAGAGAGAATGAAATTATTGAAACTAATAATATTGAAGATAGTGATGATGAAGACTCTCCCCCTAATAAATATGAATTGCCTGTTGTGCCTGAGGGTTATGTTCTGGATGAAGAATCTGCTAGAGCCATTCTTGCTTGCAATGATAGAAGTGATCTTAATAAGTTATTAGCTAAATGGAAGCAACAATCTCTTAATGCTAGAATGAAACATGACCCTGCTTTTGCTACTTCACCTATCTGTGTTACTGATAAGGATTATGAATTCTCTGTTGATCCTGATATAATTACTTCGGTTGAATCTGATCCTTTTTATGGCTATGAATCTGAAACTGTTGTGGCACATCTTACTAAATTAAATGATATAGCAACCCTATTCACTAATGATGAGAGAACTCGCTACCTTTATATTCATAAAATATTTCCGTTCTCATTAAAGGGTGATGCTAAGATATGGTTTAATTCTCTTGATCCTGGTTGTGTGCGTAGTCCCCAGGATATGATTTATTACTTCTCTGCTAAATATTTCCCTGCTCATAAGAAACAAGCTGCTTTAAGGGATATATATAATTTTGTGCAAATTGAAGAAGAGAATCTCCCACAAGCTTGGGGGAGGCTTCTCCAATTACTTAATGCTTTGCCTGATCATCCTCTTAAGAAAAATGAAATACTTGATATCTTTTATAATGGACTAACCAATGCTTCCAAAGATTACCTGGATAGTTGTGCTGGTTCTGTTTTCAGGGAAAGAACACCGGATGAAGCTGAAATTCTATTGAATAATATGTTGACCAATGAAAATAATTGGATACTTTCTGAGCCAGCTCCTGAGCCTATTCCTAAACCAACTCCGAAGAAGAGGGGTGTTCTATTTCTCAGTCCTGAAGATATGCAAAAGGCAAAGAAATCTATGAAAGAAAAAGGTATTAAAGCTGAAGATGTTAAGAATTTACCACCTATTGAAGAGATTCGTGGTCTTAATTTACCGCCTGTTGAAGAACATATGGTCTTAATCCATCACCTATTGAAGAAACTCATGGTCTTGATAACCCGACACAGGTAGTAAAGGTAAATTCTCTCTATAGATTTTATGAAGGTGATATTCCTCGTTATAAGTCTGCTAGACAATGCTTAGAAGAGTTTGATAATTTTATTGTCAAACAAGAAAACTTCAATGCTTATTTTGGTAGACAATTGAAATATAATTCCGATACGCTTGAATACTTGGGTCATTATATGTCTAGAGTTAAAGGTGAACTTAAACTCATTAGTAAACATGCTTCTATGGTTACCACTCAAGTGGAACAAGTACTTAAAGCTCAAAATGATTTGCTCAATGAATTAAATAGTAAGAATAATGATTATGCTGTTAGAGTGGCTACTAGAACTGGTAAAATGACTCAGGAACCTTTGTATCCTGAAGGCCACCCTAAGAGAATTGAGCAAGATTCTCAGAGAAATAATATAGATGCACCTAGTTCTTCTAGAAAGAAGAAAAAGAAAAATGATAGGACTTTGCATGCTTCTAGTGAACCTATTGCTGAAACACCTGAGAATCCAAATGATATATCTATTTCTGATGCTGAAACACAATCTGGTAATGAACATGAACCAAGTGAAAATACTAATGAAGATGTTCATGATGATGCTCAACCTAGCAATGATAATGATGTTGAAATTGAACCTGCTGTTGATCTTGATAACCCACAATCAAAGAATCAACGTTATGGTAAGAGAGACTTTGTTGCTAGGAAACATGGTAAAGAAAGAGAACCTTGGGTTCAGAAACCCATGCCTTTTCCTCCCAAACCATTCAAGAAAAAGGATGATGAGGATTTTGAGCGCTTTGCTGAAATAATTAGACCTATCTTTTTGCGTATGCGTTTGACTGATATGCTCAAAATGAATCCTTATGCTAAGTATATGAAAGAAATTGTCACTAATAAAAGAAAGATACCGGAAGCTGAAAGTTCCACCATGCTTGCTAATTATACTTTTAAGGGTGGAATACCAAAGAAACTAGGAGATCCAGGGGTACCAACTATACCATGCTCCATTAAAAGAAACTATGTTAAAACTGCTTTATGTGATCTTGGAGCCGGTGTTAGTGTTATGCCTCTCTCTTTATATCGCAGACTTGATTTGAATAAGTTGACGCCTACTGAAATATCTTTGCAAATGGCTGATAGATCAACTGCTATACCTGCCGGCATTTGTGAGGATGTGCCTGTTGTGGTTGCAAACGTTACTATTTTGACGGACTTTGTTATTCTTGATATTCCCGAGGACGATATTATGTCTATTATTCTTGGAAGACCCTTTTTGAATACTGCAGGGGCTGTTATTGATTGCAACAAAGGCAATGTCACTTTTCATGTTAATGGTAATGAGCAGATGGTACACTTTCCGAGGAAACAACCTCAAGTTCATAGTATCAACTCTATTGGAAAAATTCCATCGATTATTTTTGGAGGTTTTGAATTTCCTCTTCCTACTGTCAAGAAGAAATATGATATTCTCATTATTGGGGATGTGCATATCCCCGTTGAGGTAACATAGTGTTATTCGAAATTTCTCCGGTTCCATGTTATTCGGAATGAGTTTGTTAACAAGACTTGATCGACCTTGTTAATGGATTCCTTTTGATGAGCATGAGATGGATGAAGTTAGAATGCACAACCTTCTGTACCCTCCTTTTACTTTCTGTTATTTAGTTGAAATAAAGTAAAAATAGTATTTTTCTGTCTGTTTCCTGAATTATCCGTGCAATATAAAATACCCCGAGAATAAAAGTTCTCCAAATGCCCTGAAAATGGAATATGATTTTTTTCTAGAATATTTGAGAATTTCTGGCACTGAGAACATAGCAGGGGGAGGAAGCACCTGGCCACGAGGGTCCAGGGCGCGCCCCCTGCCTCGTGGGCCCACGGTGGCCCCCTCCACTTATGCCAGCCACCACACACTTCTTCTTCCTCCAAAAAAAATCTCCATCCAGCTCAAGCACGAGTTCTAGCTCATTTTGCTGCTATTTTCGATATCCTTGCTCAAAGCACCTCTCTCAAAACTGCTTGGGGAGATTGTTCCTTGGTATGTGACTCCTCCATTGGCCCAATTAGTTTTTGTTCTAGTGCTTTATTCATTGCAAATTTGTGCTGCCTAGGTGACCATGTTCTTGAGCTTGCATGTCAAATTTATATGGTTCCAAGTAGTTCTAATGCATGATATAGGCTCTAGGCACTTGTAGGAGTAGTTGCTATCAATTTTGTTGAGCTTGGTTCACTTTTATTTGAAGTTACTAAAAATTTCAGAAATTTTTCAGAGGAAGAAATATGCTTAGGAAAATATACCAAGGTGGTCCTTCAAGGAAGCAAGGACCCAGGCTCGCAATGCGCGATGCCGATGATGAGCCACCAAGGAACGCTCCAGTGCGGCCTTGTGAATGGCCTTCAGAAGGCTTTATGGATCGAGCGGGAATCAAGGAAGAATTTAACGCGTATTTGCGTAACGCTGATCTTGTGAGCTTCGAGGGAGAAAAGTGCAGCCAGTACCACTATCTCACTAGTTCATTTGTGAGGAGGTTTGAATATTCATCTTCACGTAATTCTCAAACTGTCCTATTTGATCTCTATGAAAAATCTTACACTATGGACTTAGAGGATTTTACCATTGCTTGCAAACTTCCATAATGGGGTAGTACTAGTGAACCTCGCAAATCTAAATTTAGAGAATTTCTTGCTAGTATAACTGTGGGGGAATCTAGAGATATAACACAAGCTACCATAGGGAGCATTCATTTTCCTGCTATACATTATTTTGCTCTCTTCATAGGTAGGTGCATAAATGGTAAGGATGAAGCATGTCACATGTGTGTCCCTGACCTCAGTATTCTTAGGAGTGCTGTGTTAGGAGACAAATCTTATAACTTGGGAGCCATTGTTGCACATAGGTTGCATCATAATAGATTTAATGGAGATTTCTTTGGTGGAATTTATGCAACCCGCTTAGCTAACTTTCTTGGTGTAGACATACGTGAGGATGATATTGAGTTGCCTCCTACTTATTTAGATTATGAGGCTATGGTTCGTCATCAGTTTATTGAGAGAAATGAACAACCTCTCCAGTACCGACTAATCTTTGGCAGACGACGCACCTATCTAGTCGTTCTTCCTGCTCCTGCTTTCTTTGACTTTCAGGCAAAAGGGAGACATTTTATAACCAGAGAGGAGGCAGAGGAGTATAAGAGGAGGGCTGAGATAGCTCGCCTCCAAGCTGCAGCACACGATGCAATGACCGCTGCATCTCAGTACGACCCCAACTACAACTATGGATATCCACCAGGCCATCAGTGGCAATAAACCAACTTAGGCCAAAAGCCTAAGCTTGGGGGAGTACGTATTTCTCACCGACATTACATTTATGTTCACACACTCATTGCTAGATGTCGGTGCTCATACTCTTTCACTGTAATATCCATGCTAGTTTATTTTCTTTTTCTTGCTCTCTTCTTGTGTGTTTAATAAACCTTAAGAAAAACAAAAAAAAATTAGTGTAGCTTTAGCTAGTTTACCTTTCTTGCTGTAGTAGTAATAATTAAAAGAAAACCCAAAAAGATTTCCCCTTCTTCTTTTGCTTGTTGGGAGCTTTCCCGTGTAAATATTTTTATTTCTTTTCTTTTATTTGGGGGTCGATAGGATAAGATCATGATTAAATTGTTGAAGTGGCTCTTATATGCATTGTTGTTGATTTAACCAAGAGCCCATATTGCCTTGTCTTCTCCTGCTTATTGAATGCTCACAGATTCCAGCTTAGTCCAATGCACGTGCACTCTTATTATTTTCACATCGTTCAGTCGTGCAAGTGAAAGGCAATTATGACAATATATGATGGACTGACTGAGATGAGAGAAGCTGGTATGAACTCGACCTCTCTTGTTTTTGTAAATATGATTAGTTCATCGTTCCTGATTCAGCCTATTATGAATAAACATGTTTGCAATGACAATTAGAGATCATAGTTGCTCGTGCCATGCTTGATTAGCTATGAGTTATAATGGTTTACCTTGCGTGCCAACATGCTATTAAAATGGTTGTGATGTGGTATAGTGGGGTGGTATCCTCCTTTGAATGATTTAAGTGACTCGACTTGGCACATGTTCACACATGTAGTTGAAACAAATCAACATAGCCTTCACGATATTTATGTTCATGGTGGATTATATCCTACTCATGCTTGCACTCAATGTTTATTAATTTTAATGCATGCTCATGACTGTTGTCGCTCTCTAGTTGGTCGCTTCCCAGTCTTTTGCTAGCCTTCACTTGTACTAAGCGGGAATACTGCTTGTGCATCCAATTCCTTAAACCCCAAAGTTATTCCATATGAGTCCACTATACCTTCCTATATGCGGTATCTACCTGCCGTTCCAAGTAAATTTGTATGTGCCAAACTCTAAACCTTCAAATGAAATTCTGTTTGGTATGCTCGAATAGCTCATGTATCAACTAGGGCTGTCCGTATCTTCCATGCTAGGCGGGTTATTCTCAAGAGGAGTGGACTCCGCTCCTCACTCACGAGAAAATGGCTGGTCACCGGGATGCCCAGTCCGATGCTTTATGAAAATCAAATCAAAATAATTGCAAACAAAACTCCCCCTGGGACTGTTGCTAGTTGGAGGCACTCGTTGTTTCGAGCAAGCCATGGATTGATGCTTGTTGGTGGAGGGGGAGTATAAACTTTACCATTCTGTTTGGGAACCGCCTATAATGTGTGTAGCATGGAAGATATCGCCATCTCTTGGTTGTTATGTTGACAATGAAAGTATGCCGCTTAAAATATTATTTATCTCTATTTCAAAAACCGAGCTCTGGCACCTCTACAAATCCCTGCTTCCCTCTGAGAAGGGCCTATCTATTTACTTTTATGTTGAGTCATCACCCTCTTATTAAAAGGCACCAGCTGGAGAGCACTGCTGTCATTTGCATCCATTATTATTAATTTATATTGGGTATGACTATGATTGGATCTCTTTTACCATGAATTACAATGTCTAGTCAGTCCTTGGTCTTTAAAGGTGCTCTGCATTTATGTTTTGCGGTCTCAGAAAGGGCTAGCGAGATACCATCCTGTTATATCATATTATGATTGTTTTGAGAAAGTGTTGTCATCTGAAATTTATTATTATTGCTCGCTAGTTGATTATGCCATTGATATGAGTAAACATGAGACCTAAGAGTTATTGTGAATGTGGTTAGTCATAATCTTTGCTGAAAACATGAATGCTGGCTTTACATATTTACAACAACAAGAGCAAACAGAGTTTGTAAAAGTTTTTCTTTATCACTTTCAGTTTATCAACCAAATTGCTTGAGGACAAGCAAAGGTCTAAGCTTGGGGAGTTGATACGTCTCCGTCGTATCTACTTTTCCAAACACTTTTGCCCTTGTTTTGGACTCTAACTTACATGATTTGAATGAAACTAACCCGGACTGACGCTGTTTTCAGCAGACTTTCCATGGTGTTATTTATGTGCAGAAACAAAAGTTCTCGGAATGACCTGAAACTCCACGGAACATATTTTTGGAAAATACTAAAAATACTGGAAGAAGAATACACGTTAGGGGGGCCTCCACCTATCCACGAGGGTGGGGGCGCGCCTGCCCCCCTGGGCGCGCCCCCTGCCTCGTGGGCCCCCTGATGCTCCACCGACCTCAACTCCAACTCCATATATTCGTGTTCGGGGAGAAAAAACCAGGGAGAAGGATTCATCGCGTTTTACGATATGGAGCCGCCGCCAAGCCCTAAAACCTCTTGGGAGGGCTGATCTGGAGTCCGTTCGGGGCTCCGGAGAGGGGAATCCGCCGCCGTCGTCATCATCAACCATCCTCCATCACCAATTTTATGATCCTCACCGCCGTGCGTGAGTAATTCCATTGTAGGCTTGCTGGACGGTGATGGGTTGGATGAGATTTATCATGTAATCGAGTTAGTTTTGTTAGGGTTTGATCCCTAGTATCCACTATGTTCTGAGATTGATATTGCTATGACTTTGCTATGCTTAATGCTTGTCACTAGGGCCCGTGTGCCATGATTTCAGATCTGAACCTATTATGTTTTCATGAATATATGTGAGTTCTTGATCCTATCTTGCAAGTCTATAGTCACCTACTATGTGTTATGATCCGGCAACCCCGAAGTGAGAATAATGGGGACCACTCCCGGTGATGACCGTAGTTTGAGGAGTTCATGTATTCACTATGTGTTAATTCTTTGTTCCCGTACTCTATTAAAAGGAGGCCTTAATATCCCTTAGTTTCCATTAGGACCCCGCTGCCACGGGAGGTAGGACAAAGGATGCCATGCAAGTTCTTTTCCATAAGCACGTATGACTATATTCGGAATACATGCCTACATTACATTGATGAATTGGAGCTAGTTCTGTGTCACCCTATGTTATGATTGTTACATGATGAACCGCATCCGGCATAATTCTCCATCACCGATCCAATGCCTATGAGGTTTTCACATATTGTTCTTCGCTTATTTACTTTTCCGTTGCTACTGTTACAATCACTACAAAACCCAAAAATATTACTTTTGCTACCGTTACCGTTACTTCCATATTACTTTGCTACTAAATACTTTGCTGCAGATACTAATTTATCCAGGTGTGGTTGAATTGACAACTCAACTGCGAATACTTGAGAATATTCTTTGGCTCTCCTTGTGTCGAATCATTAAATTTGGGTTGAATACTCTACCCTCGAAAACTGTTGCGTCCCATATACTTGTGGGTTATCACTTGTTGCGAGACAACCCAACATTTACCCCTACTATTTTTGTGTGTTAACATGATTAAGCTACTGTAGTAATCATGTTTTATTGCTTTTGTTTCAATAAAATGCCAAGTAAAGCCTTTGGGATAGCATGGATGATAGTTGACTTGATTCTGTCCAAAAACAAAACCATTTGTGCTTAGTCCAGGAATTTTGAAAATTCACTGGAATGTCCTTTTGATCTGATTTTTTTTACAGGTTATAGATATAAAAAGTCCCTACGTTGTCCTAATATTTCAGAATTTTTGGAGTAGCAAAAGTATGGTTGGAGTACAAATTACTACACACTGTTCTGTTTTTGAATAATTCTGTTTTCAATGCATACTTTGCTTGTTTCCTAGTTTCTATGGCTTATATTGCTCAATGTAAATTGTGGAAATGATATGCTACAATAGGCATTGTGTGGAAATAATTATGAATCTTGTCTTTGACAGTACCAAAGTGAAATGGTTTGCTCTTTATCATACTAACCTATCTCACGAAGTTCCGTTAAGTTTTGTGTGATTGAAGTTTTCGAGTTTTAGGTGAGATGTCGATATGAGGAGAATAAGGAGTGACAAGACCCTAAGCTTGGGATGCCCAAGGCACCGCAAGGTAATATTCAAGGAAGATCCAAGCAACTAAGCTTGGGGATGCCCCGTAAGGCGTCCCCTTTTTCGTCTCCAACATTATCGGTAACCTTACTTGAGGCTATATTTTTATTCGTCACATGATATGTGTTTTGCTTGGAGCATCAATTTATTTTGTTAGGATTTGCTTGCTGTTATTTAGAATAATGTCCTGCATCTTTTATTTCAATAAAAGTGGCATTGATGGCCTTTACTATGCTTATTTTACAAGTCTACATGTTGCTGTTTGAAAACAGAAAGTTTCCCGCTGTTGCAAAAATTCCCTAGAAAAGTTAGAATGTGATAAATTGTTGAAACTTTTTGCAAAATAAGCTCTGATAAATTTTCTACACTGTGGTAAATTTTCATAATCTTTGGAGTTTAATAAGTATTGATAGTCTTGCATTCTTTACGGACTGTACTGTTTTGGCAGATTGCTGTTATGTTGGCATTGGTTGCATATGTTTGCTTATTTAATGATTCTATTTGAGGATAGGAGTATTAAATACGCAGACATTCAGTATGCAATGTTGAATAATAATTTTGGTTATTTGCTACAGTAGAGAATGATAAGGTTTTGCATTGATTTATACTAACTTATCTCACGAGTTCTTGTTCAGTTTTGTGTGGATGAAGTTTTTGAGATTTAGGAAAACCGTGATATGAGAGGAATTAAGGAGACACAAAAGTTCAAGCTTGGGGATGCCCAAGGCACCCCAAGATAATATTTTAAGAAGTCTCAAGCATCTAAGCTTGGGGATGCCCCGGTAGGCATCCCACCTTTCTTCTTCAACAATTATCGGTTAGTATCGGTTGAGCCTAAGTTTTTGCTTCTTCACATGATGTGTGCTATTCTTAGAATGTCATTTTTTTGCTTGCTGTTTTAATAAATTACTTAGATCTGAAAGTTTTAAAATAAGAGAGAGTCCTCACATAGCTACCTATTTACTTAACTACTCGCTTGATCTTCACTTATATCTTTTTGGAGTAGCTTGTCATTTTCTCTAGTGCTTCACTTATATCTTTTTGAGCACAGTGTGCTTTAGTATTTTTGAAGAAATTCTCTCTTGCTTCACTTAAATTAATTTGAGAGAAAGAAATATTATGCTCATGATCTTCACTTATATTTGTTTGAGCTTATCAAAAGCAACACATGAAAATTAGTCCCAAAGTGATAGATATCCAAGAAGGATATAATAAAAACTTTCATGAAGATCATTGGACAAAATAAACTGGATTCCTTGTAATAGTTTTGAGATATGATGATGTGATATGTGAATCATGTTGATGAGTAATTATGCTTTAGTAAGAATATTGGTGTTAAGGTTTGTGATTCCCTATGCAAGCACGAAAGTCAATAGTCATGCAATGAACTTACATCCTACTTGTTGTGCATTATTCGGTGTTAATTATGCTTAATGCTCGCTTATGAGATTATTTGTTTCTTGGTTGGTCGCTTCTCAATCTTTTGCTAGCCTTCATTTTGCACTAAGTATGATCACTACTTGTGTATCCAAAATCCTTTAAACCGGTTTTGCCACATGAGTCCACTATATCTACCTATATGCAGTATTCTTTTGCTGTTCTAAGCAAATTGGTATGTGCCATCTCTAATTTTCAAAATAAAATTCTATTTTGTGTGCTCGTACTGCTCGCGAGGCGGTGAGGGGTGGCCGATGTTTTTCATGCTAGATGTGTTATTCTCACAATGAGTGTTTATTCACTTGTCATTACGCGAGAGTAAGGCAAAGGTATTAGGGATGCCCAGTCCCGAAATAGAAATGAATTTACTTTATGTTGTCAAATAATAAATTCCTTGGAAAGTGTTGGTATGGAGGGAAACCGTGGATTCGGCTAGCCCTGGAAAGTGAAAGTATGGTGGAAAAAGGAATAAACTTTAATTTCTGTTTGGGAACCGCCTATGATATATCTAGCATGAAAAGTGTGGGAAAGTCTAAGTCGTTTTCGTTGGTGGGAAAAGTATGCCTCCCAAAATGTTTTTATCTCTAAGTTTTTCGCTTTGAGCTCTGGCACCTCTACAAATCCCTACTTCCCTCCGCGAAGGGCTTTTCTTTTACTTTATGCAATATTTATTTTTCATTTGAGTCTCCATCTTCTCTTATAAAGAACCAACTAGGAGGCACTATGATCGTACTTGAGCATTGGGTGTAGCTAATATGCGAGTGTGTTTCATGAATGAATCAATGATTGAGCATGATGGGCTAGGGATAACTTATTTTAGCGTTGATATTCTGAAAGACATGATTGCTTGTTGATATGCTTGAGTATTTAAGTCTCATGTCAAAACTAGACTATTGCTTTGAACCATATAAAAGTCCAAATGTCCATGCTATAAAGAAAATAATAAGAGATGGCATGTTAGGCAGCATTCCACATCAAAAATTCTGTTTTTATCATTTGCCTACTCGAGGACGAGCAGGAATTAAGCTTGGGGATGCTGATACGTCTCCAACGTATCTATAATTTTTGATTGTTCCATGCTGTTATATTATCATTCTTGGATGTTTTATAATCATTTTATAGTCATTTTATATCATTTTTTGGTACTAACCTATTGACATAGTGCCAAGTGCCAGTTGCTGTTTTTTGCATCTTTTTACACCACAGGAAATCAATATCAAACGGAGTCCAAACACCGCGAAACTTTTTGTGGATTTTTATGGACCAGAAGACATCCAATGGGCCAGAGCAGCACCTGGGGGTGCCCCGAGGGGGGGACACAACACACCAGGGCATGCCTGGGCCTGAGGGGCCAGGCGCGCCCAGGTGGGTTGAGCCAACATCGGTGGCCTCCCGCACCCACTCTTCGCCCAGGTGGGTTGAGCCAACTTTTGCAAACTCTGTTTGCTCTTGTTGTTGTAAATATGTAAAGCCAGCATTCAAGTTTTCAGCAAAGATTATGATTAACCATATTCACAATAACACTTAGGTCTCATGTTTACTCATATCAATGGCATAATCAACTAGCGAGCAATAATAATAAATCTCGGATGACAACACTTTCTCAAAACAATCATAATATGATATAACAAGATGGTATCTCGCTAGCCCTTTCTGAGACCGCAAAACATAAATGCAGAGCACCTTTAAAGATCAAGGACTGACTAGACATTGTAATTCATGGTAAAAGAGATCCATTCATAGTCATACCCAATATAAATTAATAGTAATGAATGCAAATGACAACAGTGCTCTCTAACTGGTGCTTTTTAATAAGAGGGTGATGACTCAATATAAAAGTAAATAGATAGTCCCTTCGCAGAGGGAAGCAGGGATTTGTAGAGGTGCCAGAGCTCGATTTTGAAATAGAGATAAATAATATTTTGAGCGGCATACTTTCATTGTCAACATAACAACCGAGAGATGGCGATATCTTCCATGCTACACACATTATAGGCGGTTCCCAAACAGAATGGTAAAGTTTATACTCCCCCACCACCAACAAGCATCAATCCATGGCTTGCTCGAAACAATGAGTGCCTCCAACTAGCAACAGCCCTGGGGGATTTTTGTTTGCAATTATTTCGATTTGATTTGCTTAGAGCATGGGACTGGGCATCCCGATTACCAGCCATGTTCTCGTGAATGATGAGCAGAGTCCACTCATCTTGAGAATAACCCACCTAGCATGGAAGATATAGACAGCCCTAGTTGATACATGAGCTATTCGCGCATACAAAACAGAATTTCATTTGAAGGTTTAGAGTTTGGCACATACAAATTTACTTGGAACGGCAGGTAAATACCGCATATAGGAAGGATTGGTGGACTCGTATGGAATAACTTTGGGGTTTAAGGGATTGGATGCACAAGCAGTATTCCCGCTTAGTAAAAGTGAAGGCTAGAAAGAGACTGGGAAGCGACCAACTAGAGAGCAACAACAGTCATGAACATGCATTAAAATTAATTTACACCGAATGCAAGCATGAGTAGGATATAATCCACCATGAACATAAATATCGTAGAGGCTATGTTGATTTTGTTTCAACTACATGCGTGAACATGTGCCAAGTCAAGCCACTCGAATCATTCAAAGGAGGATACCAGCCTACTATACCACATCATAACCATTTTAGTAGCATGTTGGCACGCAAGGTAAACCATTATAAACTCCTAGCTAATTAAGCATGGCATAAGCAACTATAATCTCTAATTGTCATTGCAAATAATTTTATCCATAATAGGCTGAATCAGGAACAATGAACTAATCATATTTACAAAAACAAGAGAGGTCGAGTTCATACCTGCTTCTCTTATCTCAATCAGTCCATCTTATATCGTCATTGTTGTCTTTCACTTGCACCACCGAACGGTGTGTAAAATAATAATAGTGCACGTGCATTGGACTAAGCTGGAATCTGCAAGCATTCAATAAACCGGAGAAGACAAGGCAATATGGGCTCTTGGTTAAATCAACAATAATGCATATAAGAGCCACTTCACAATTTCATCATGGTCTTCTCCTATCAACCCCCAAAGAAAAGAAAAGAAATAAAACTATTTACACGGGAAAGCTCCCAACACGCAAAAAGAAGAACGAGAAATCTTTTTGGGTTTTCTTTTAATTATTACTACTACAGGCATGAAAAGTAAACTAGCTAAAAGCTACAACTAAATATTTTTTTTGTTTTTCTTAAGGTTTTTCGAACACACAAGAAGAAAGCTAGAAAAAGGAAAAATAAACTAGCATGGATAGTACAATGAAAAAGTATGAGCACCGACAACTGGAATGAGTGTGTGAACATGAATGTAATGTCGGTGAGAAATACGTACTCCCCCAAGCCTAGGCTTTTGGCCTAAGTTGGTTTATTGCCACGGCTGGCCTGGCGGATATCCAAAATTGTAACTGGGGTCGTACTGAGATGGAGCCTCGGGTTGCCACTGGTTGGCAATCTCCTCCGGATTCCACTGATAAACAGACTGTCGTGAAGGATCAAATTGTGGTTCCGGCTCTGGCTCTGTAGCTGATGTGGGGTTCCGGTAGGCGTGAGAGGCCTCCAGCGGAACAAGGTACTTGCCTGCAGATAAGTCAAACAAGGAAGGACCAAGCAAAGTAATAGTCTCAGGATGATTTTTATCAAATAACAGTCTATAGTTGAGCTCCTTTTTCTTGTTCTTAACAATGAAATCATGTGCAACCATACTCTTGTAGTTTAGAAAAACAGTAGGCATCAACTTTTCTTCTTTCTCATAATGCCTGATAGGTATGTTAAAGTACGCAGCAAGGCACGAGGCGAAGATGCCTCCCAAGATGGAGCCCTTAGTACGGTGAAGATTTAACCGTTTTGCAACAATAGCACCCATACTAAATGTGTCATCACGGAACAAATCATGGCACAAAATAACAATATCAGGGGCGTAAGGTTGCCATAGTTTCCGCGACCAATTAAGCATCTACTAGCAAATTTTGCAAAATAACGTAGAACAGGAAAGTGTATGCTAGTAATTCTTGCGTCAGAAACCTTCCTCGTTTCCCCAACAGAAATTGTATCAATAAACCCCTCCACATCGTTACGATGCGGTTCCTCTACGCTGCCCGAAAAGGGCAACTTGGAAACCTCACAAAATTCATAAAGGGTCATCTCCTTGTACTCATCATATAAATAAAAATCCACCGAAGGTGGTGACCTCCTAGAATGGAAATGAAAATTTTGCATGAAGATATTAGTGAGTAGAAGATACTGTTCGCGTTGGTCGCGGAGGAAGTCGGTGAGGCCTGCATTCTCAGCCAACTCATAAAAATCATCATAAATCCCGGCTGCTCTCAAGAACTCATCACAAGGCCATTCACACGGCCGAACCTCCGCGGTGCGAGAGAGATTATATTTGGGCCTCTCTTCTTCTTCACTTTGCTTATCCTTCAAGCTTCGGCTCAAAGAGCCCCTCAAAAATCTCTTCATCATTTTCTGAAAATTTCTGAAATTTTTAGTAACTTCAAAATAAAAGTGAACCAAACTCAACAAGATTGATAGCAACTACTCCCACAAGTGTCTAGAGACTATATCACACATTAAAAATACTTGGGACCAAATAAATTTGACATGCAAGCTCAAGAACAGGGTCACCTAAGCAGCAAAAATTTGCAATGAATAAAGCACTAGAACAAAAACTAATTGGACCATTGGAGGAGTCACATACCCAAGAACAATCCCCCAAAGCAGTTTTGTGAATGGGACTTTGAGCAAGGAGATCGAAAATCGCAGCAAAATGAGCTAGAACTCATGCTTGAGCTGGTTGGTGATTTTTTTGGGAGGAAGGAGTGTGTGGGTGCAGGAATGAGTGGAGGGGAGCCACCATGGGCCCACAAGGCAGGGAGCGCGCCCAGGGGGGAAGGTGCGCCCTGGACCCTCGTGGCCAGGTGCTTGCTCTCCCTGATGTGTTCTCAGTGCCAGATATTCTCAAATATTCTAGAAAAAATCATATTTCATTTTTGGGGCATTTGGAGAACTTTTATTTTCGGGGTAATTTTCATTGCACGGATAACTCAGGAAATAGACATAAAATACTATTTTTGCTTTATTTAATCTAAATAACAGAAAGTAAAAGGAGGGTACAGAGAGTTGTGCTTTCTAACTTCATCCATCTCATGCTCGTCAAAAGGAATCCACTAACAAGGTTGATCAAGTCTTGTTAACAAACTCATTCCGAATCGCATGAAACCGGAGATTTTCGAATAGCACTAGGTTACCTCAACGGGGATATGCACGTCCCCAATAATAAGAATATCATATTTCTTTTTGATAGTAGGAAGAGGAAATTCAAAACCTCCAATAGTGATAGTTGGAATTTTTCCAATAGAATTGATACTGTGGACTTGAGGTTGTTTCCTCGGAAAGTGTACCGTATGCTCATTACCATTAACATGAAAAGTGACATTGCCTTTGTTGCAATCAATAACAACCCCTGCAGTATTCAAAAAGGGTCTACCAAGGATAATCGACATACTATCATCCTTGGGAATATCAAGAATAACAAAGTCTGTTAAAATAGTAACATTTGTAACCACAACAGGCACATCCTCACAAATACCGACAGGTATAGCAGTTGATTTATCGGCCATTTGCAAAGATATTTCATTAGGTGCCAACTTATTCAAATCAAGTCTACGATATAAAGAGAGAGACATAACACTAACACCGGCTCCAAGATCACATAAAGCAGTTTTAACATAGTTTCTTTTAATGGAGCATGGTATAGTTGGTACTCCTGGATCTCCTAGTTTCTTTGGTATTCCACCCTTAAAGGTATAATTAGCAAGCATGGTGGAAATTTCAGCATCAGGTATCTTTCTCTTATTTGTAACAATTTCTTTCATATACTTAGCATAAGGATTCATTTTAAGCATATCAGTCAAACGCATATGCAAAAAGATAGGTCTAATCATTTCAGCAAAGCGCTCAAAATCCTCATCATCCTTTTTCTTGGATGGTTTAGGAGGAAAAGGCATGGGTTTCTGAACCCATGGTTCTCTTTCTTTACCGTGCTTCCTAGCAACAAAGTCTCTCTTATCATAACGTTGATTCTTTGATTGTGGGTTATCAAGATCAACAGCAGGTTCAATTTCTACATCATTGTTATTGCTAGGTTGAGCATCAACATGAACATCATCATTAACATTATTACTAGGTTCATGTTCATTACCAGATTGTGTTTCAGCATCAGAAATAGAAATATCATTGGGATTCTCAGGTGTGTCAGCAACAGGTTCACTAGAATCATGCAAAGTCCTATCATTTTTCTTTTTCTTCCTCTTAGAAGGACTAGGTGTATCAACATTAGTTCTCTGAGAATCCTGCTCAATTCTCTTAGGGTGGCCCTCAGGATACAAAGGTTCCTGAGTCCTTTTACCCGTTCTAGTCGCAACTCTAACAGCATAATCATTGTTCTTACTATTTAATTCATTGAGCAAATCATTCTGAGCTTTAAGTAGTTGTTCTACTTGAGTGGTAACCATAGAAGCATGTTTACTAATGAGCTTAAGTTCACCTTTAACTCTAGACATATAATCGCTCAAGTGTTCAATCATATAAGCATTGCGCTTTAGTTCTCTACCAAAATAAGCATTGAAGTCTTCTTGCTTAACCATAAAGTTGTCAAACTCATCTAAGCATTGGCTAGCAAACTTAGTAGGCGGAATTTCAGCTTTATCATATCTATAGAGAGAATTTACCTTTACTACCTGTGTCGGTTTATCAAGACCATGTGTTTCTTGAACAGGCGGTAAATTAAGACCATGTATTTCTTTAACAGGAGGTAAATTCTTAACATCTTCAGCTTTAATACCTTTTTCTTTCATAGATTTCTTTGCCTCTTGCATATCTTCAGGACTGAGAAATAGAATACCCCTTTTCTTCAGAGTTGGCATAGGAGTTGGTTCGGGAAGTGTCCAATTGTTTTCATTAGTCAACATATTATTCAATAGCAATTCAGCTCGATCGACTGTTCTTTCCCTGAAAACACAACCAGCACAACTATCCAGGTGGTCTCTGGAAGCATCGGTTAGTCCATTATAAAAGATATCAAGTATTTCATTTTTCTTGAGAGGATGATCAGGCAAAGCATTAAGTAATTGGAGAAGCCTCCCCCAAGCTTGTGGGAGACTCTCTTCTTCAATTTGCACAAAATTATATATTTCCCTTAAAGCAGCTTGTTTCTTATGAGCGGGGAAATATTTAGCAGAGAAGTAATAAATCATATCCTAGGGACTACGCACACAACCAGGATCAAGAGAATTAAACCATGTCTTAGCATCACCCTTTAATGAGACCGGAAATAACTTAAGGATATAATAGTAGCAAGTTTTCTCATCATTAGTGAATAGGGTGGCTATATCATTTAGTTTAGTAAGATGTGCCACAATAGTTTCAGATTCATAGCCATAAAAAGAATCAGATTCAACCAAGGTAATTATCTTAGGGTCAACAGAGAAATCATAATCCTTATCAGTAACAAAGATAGGTGAACTAGCAAAAGCAGGGTCATATTTCATTCTAGCATTAAGAGACTTTTCTTTAAGCTTAGCTAATAATTTCTTAAGATCAGATCTATCGTTGCAAGCAAGGAAATCTCTAGCAGTTTCTTCATCCATAACACAACCCTCAGGCACAACAGGCAATTCATATTTAGGGGGAGAATCTTCATCATCACTTTCATCAATATTATCAATTTCAATAATTTCATTCTCTCTAGCCCTAGCAAGTTGTTCATCAAGAAATTCACCTAGTGGCACAGTAGTATCAAGCATAGAAGTAGTTTCATCATAAGTATCATGCATAGCAGAAGTGGCATCATCAATAACATGCGACATATCAGAATTAATAGCACAAGCAGGTTTAGGTGTCGCAAGTTTACTCAAAACAGAAGGAGAATCAAGTGCAGAGCTAGATGACAGTTCCTTACCTCCCCTCGTAGTTGAGGGATAAATCTTGGTTTTATCGTCTTTCAAGTTCCTCATAGTGACCAGCAGATATAAATCCCAAGTGACTCAAAGAATAGAGCTATGCTCCCCGGCAACGGCGCTAGAAAATAGTCTTCATAACCCACAAGTATAGGGGATCGCAACAGTTTTCGAGGGTAGAGTATTCAACCCAAATTTATTGATTCGACACAAGGGGAGCCAAAGAATATTCTCAAGTATTAGCAGCTGAGTTTTCAATTCACCCACACCTGGAAACTTAATATCTGCAGCAAAGTGTTTAGTAGCAAAGTAATATGATAGTATTGGTAACGGTAGCAAAAGTAATATTTTTGGGTTTTGTAGTGATTGTAACAATAGCAATGGAAAAATAAATAAGCGAAGAACAATATGCGAAAAGCTCGTAGGCATTGGATCGGTGATGGATAATTATGTCGGATGTGGTTCATCATGTAACAGTTATAACATAGGGTGACACAGAACTAGCTCCAATTCATCAATGTAATGTAGGCATGTATTCCGAATATAGTCATACGTGCTTATGGAAAAGAACTTGCATGACATCTTTTGTCATACCCTCCCGTGGCAGCGGGGTCCTATTGGAAACTAACGGATATTAAGGCCTCCTTTTAATAGAGTACCGGAACAAAGCATTAACACTTAGTGAATACATGAACTCCTCAAACTACGGTCATCACCGAGAGTGGTCCCGATTATTGTCACTTCGGGGTTGCCGGATCATAACACATAGTAGGTGACTATTGACTTGCATGATAGGATCAAGAACTCACATATATTCATGAAAACGTAATAGGTTCAGATCTGAAATCATGGCACTCGGGCCCTCGTGACAAGCATTAAGCATAGCAAAGTCATAGCAACATCAATCTCAGAACATAATGGATACTAGGGATCAAACCCTAACAAAACTAACTCGATTACATGGTGAATCTCATCCAACCCATCACCGTCCAGCAAGCCTACGATGGAATTACTCACGCACGGCGGTGAGCATCATGAAATTGGTGATGGAGGATGGTTGATGATGACGACGGCGACGGATTCCCCTCTCCGAAGCCCCGAACGGACTCCAGATCAGCCCTCCCGAGAGAGATTAGGGCTTGGCGGCGGCTCTATATCGTAGAACGCGATGAATCCTTCTCTTTGATTTTTTCTCCCCGAACGTGAATATATAGAGTTGGAGTTGAGGTCGGTGGAGTTCCAGGGGGCCCACGAGGCATGGGGGGCGCGCCCAGGGGGCAGGCGCGCATCTGACCCTCGTGGACAGGCTGTTGGCCCCCTGGTCTTGATTCTTTCGCCAGTATTTTTTATTATTTCCAAAAATAATCTCCGTGGAGTTTCAGGTCATTCCGGGAACTTTTGTTTCTGCACAAAGATAACACCATGGCAATTCTGCTGAAAACAGCGTCAGTCCGTGTTAGTTCCATTCAAATCATGCAAGTTAGAGTACAAAACAAGGGCAAAAGTGTGTGGAAAAGTAGATACGACGGACATGTATCAAGGATATCGAGCCCCAGACCGAAAATGGCCATGATAAAGTGATTGTCTGAAGATCTTGGGCAGGCAGGTGGATGTTCTTGGAATGGAACTGGCAGGCTTCACATTTGGTGACTAGCTCGACCGCATCTTGGAGGGCTATGGGCCAATAGAATCCTTGCCGGAACGCTTTCCCAACTAATGCCCTTGATCCAATGTGGGAGCCGCACATGCCTTTGTGAATCTCAGCGAGCAGTTCATTTCCTTCTTCCCGGCAGATGCACTTCAATTTCACACCGTTGGGCCTCCTTCTGTATAGTGTGTCATCGACAAACTGATACATACAGGGCCTCCGGGCTACTTTTTCAGCATCATCTTGGTCGCCGGGAAGCTCTCCGGTTTGGAGGAAGTGGACTATGTGCCTTGCCCAAGTTGGAGCCCGAGGCTTGGCAACGAGGTCTAGCGGCACCTCCTCTACTGCGGGGGCACATTCCTCGTTCACGGGGACCATGGGCCCGGCTGGAGGGTGCGGTCTAGCAGGTGGCCAGGAGTTGTTTCCGGCAGGGTCTTTGTCGGGAGCGGACGACTCTACTAGGAGAGGCTTACCGGAGTCCAACTTTCTCCTTTTGCGGGCCATTGTTGCTGGGGATATGGAGGGCTGAGTGAGATGGAGAACAAAAGTTCCTGGTTCCACAGGAAGCTTCTGCGCAGCACATTCTGACAGATGATCAGCTATGATGTTTTCCGCACAGGGTACGTGCTCTGTTTGCAATCCGTCAAAGCGTTCCTCCAATCTCCTCACTTCCTCGACATATGCCTCCATCAATGGACTTTGGTAATCCTTGTTGACTTGTCTCACCACGAGCTGTGAATCTCCTCGAATGATCAGCTTCTTAATTCTCAATTCTACGGCAATCCTTAGCCCGGCAAGCAGCCCTTCATACTCTGTTGTATTGTTGGTTGCCTCTTCCCGGGCAAAATGCATTTGGACGACGTACTTCAAGTGCTCCCTGGAGGGGGAAACAAGAAGCACGCCAGCCCCTGCACCTTGTAGGGGAAATACACCATCGAAATACATAATCCATTCTTGGGGCGATTCCTTGTCGGGGACAATTGTCTCTAGTACTTCCTTATCAGGGGTTGGCGTCCATTCTGCAATAAACTCTGCCAATGCCCTGCTCTATATAGTTGTCGTGCTCTCAAACTTCAAACCAAAACTCGATAACTCCAAAGCCCACTCCACTATCCTGTCGGTAGCCTCAGGGTTTCGGAGTATCCTTTGCAACCGGGAGCGAGTGACAACCGTAATCTCATGGGCTTGGAAGTAGTGGCGCAGTTTCCTTGAGGCCATGATGAGACCAAAGATCAACTTTTGCATGCCAGAGTACCTCAATCTAGCCCCCTGCAATAAGGAGCTGACGAAGTACACTGGGCGCTGCACCACTTTCTTCCTTGCCGCGTCCTTGGGGTTGCTCTCGATGCCGTGCCCATTACTGTCCTGATCCTTTTCTGGCTCTGCCAGTCCTTGCTCACTCTCTGCTTCATCCAGTTCCCGCTGTGCCACCAAGGCTTCACTAACCGCTTGGTTGGTTGCCGCTAAGTATAGCAGCAACGGCTCTTGTGGTTTGGGAGCAACCAAGGTGGACACAGAGGACAAGTAGGCCTTCAATTCATGCAAAGCTGCTTCTGCTTCCGGGGTCCACTTCATGGGTCCTGCCTTCTTCAAAATTTTGAAGAACGGCAGGGCGCGCTCGGCAGACTTGGAGATGAATCTGCTTAGCGCGGCAATGCACCCTGTCAGACGCCTTACATCCTTGACAGTCCTTGGTGCTTGGATCTGCTCGATAGCTTTAATCTTGTCAGGGTTGGCTTCGATCCCCCGATTGGACACGAAGAACCCAAGCTGCTTGCCGAAGGGAACGCCAAACACACACTTCTCCGGGTTGAGCTTCAAGTTGATCTTGCGCAGATTAGCAAATGTCTCCTCCAAATCTTGAATAAGGGTGGCTCTATCCTTGGTCTTGACCACAGTATCATCCATATAAGCTTCAATGTTTCTGTGCAGCTGTGGCTCGAAACCAATCTGGATTGCCCTTGCAAAAGTGGACCCGACACTCCTTAATCCAAATGGCATGCGGATAAAACAGTACGTACCACATGGAGTGATGAACGATGTCTTCTCTCCGTCTTCCTTGGACATGAATATTTGGTGATACCCAGAGTATGCATCCAGAAAGGAGAGAAAATCGGAGCCTGAAGTGGAATCCACAATCTGATCGATGCGCGGCAAGGGAAACGGGTCCTTCGGGCAAGCTTTGTTGAGATCTATGAAATCTATGCAAAGCCTCCACTTCCCGTTAGCCTTCCGAACTACCACTGGATTTGCCAACCATGTGGGATGCAGGACTCCCCTGACCAAACCAGCTGCTTCAAGTTTCTTGATCTCTTCCGCAATGAACTGCTGCCTCTCCAAGGCCCGCTTTCGGACTTTCTGCTTGACGGGTTGGGTGTGTGGGCAGACAGCAAGGTGGTGCTCGATTACCTCCCTGGGAACACCGAGGATATCATATGGTTGCTAGGCAAACACATCGATATTCGCCCGTAGGAAGGCAATGAGCGCGCTTTCCTATTTGTCATCGAGGGTGGCGCTGATAGTGAAAGTACCAACAACGCCAGCCAGCCCTATCGGGACCTTCTTTACTTGGGGTGCAGTAACCTTCGATCTCTTGCTGTTGGAGCTCTCCGACAAGTCATCAACAGGCGCAGCGTACTCCGGAGAGGTACGCTTCCCGGATTCCATGCCAGTGTCCTTGCTACCCTTCTTCTTCCCTCTGTCCTCCTTGGCGGGAACTGCTGCTGCCGCTGCCTCTGCCGCGACCGCGTCTCGATACATCTTGTCCACGCAAATGATTGTGTCCTTCTCATCTGATGGGATGGTAATGATCCCCATTGGCCCAGGCATCTTCAAGGTGTTGTAGGCATAGTGGGATGCCGCCATGAATTTGGCCAGGGCTGGGCATCCAAGGATCCCATTGTACGACAGGGGGAGGTCAACCACATCAAACACAATCTTCTCAGTCCGGTAGTTCAGCTCTCCCCCAAACGTCACCGACAGCGTGATCTTTCCCTTAGGATGACTCCTGCCGGGATTAACTCCTTGAAACGTGCCGGTGGTCTTCAACTCATCCTCTGCTATTTGCAGCTTGTTGATGACTGCTGGGGAAATCAGATTCAACCCGGCCCCGCCGTCCACCAACATCTTTGTGACCTTGAGGTTGCAATTGTTGGAGAGACCAACAATGGCAAACACCCCACCGTAGTGGTACGGTTAGGATGATTCTCTTCATCAAAGATGATGGGCGTGCATGACCATTTGAGCGGTTTTCGGGCCTCTGGCGCTGGTTCTACGTCATTGACTTCTCGCGCCCACCGTTTGAGCTGGCGGTGAGAGGTGTGCAAAGATGCACCCCCGTCAATGCACAGGGCGTCAGTGGCCTTCTGAAACTCCTGCTCACTGGTTTCCTCTTCATCCCCTTCATCGCTCTCATCATCACAGGTTTCCTTCTCTCGACCTCTGGCGGGTTTTCCTTGGTTCGGGAAGGGTTTCCCGGGGCGATTACTTCACCGCCTCGGCCCTTACCGCCAGCGACATTCTGACCCTTTTCGTTGCCACGCTTCTCATATTCTGCTCTCTGTCTCTTAACAAGCTGCTCAACTTGATAACACTCTTGAAGGTCGTGGCCTTTGGTCTGATGGATCTTGCAATACGGCCCATCACCTTTCCCGGCCTTCTCGGCAACTGCGGCCTACCGGCAGTCAGCGCACACGGCAGCTTCCTTGCCGGGGAGGCCTTGGCCTTCTTGCCGGTACTAAGTGTACCCGATCCTTCAACAGTCATCACTGTCTTATCCTTCCGCTTCTTACTGCGCTTCTTGCTCTTCTTCTGACTGGTTGATTCATCATCATCCTCAGAATCAATGTTGGTGCAATCTTCCTCTCCAGGCAATTTCCTTCCCTCCTCCATCTGAGTACACTTATCCACCAAGGTATAGAGCTCCTTCGCAGTCTTGGGCAACCACACGTTCATCTTGGAACTGATCCGGCGGTTGCACACATTGGACTGGAAGGCAGCTATCACAGCTGCCGGATGGATATTTGGGATATTCCTATGGACTTTACTAAATCTCCGTAAATACTTACGGAGGGTCTCTCCTTCCTTCTGTTGGAGAAGCTGCAAATCGCTGGGTCGTCTTGGCTCTTGATGGCCGCCAGTGAAGGTGCCAATGAATTCATGGCACAGATCAGCCCATGACGAGATGGAGTTCTTCGGCAGGTGCATCAGCCAAGACCTCACATTGGACTTGAGAGCCAAAGGGAAGTAGTTGGCAAACACCTTCTCATCTCTTCCCCCGGCAGCCTGAACAACGATGGTGTAGATGCTGAAAAACTCTGCCGGGTTCAGCCTCCCATCATACTTCTCGGGTATCTCTAGCTTGAACGTGCGAACGGACGGCGAACGGACTTGCCGTAGCTCACGAGTAAAGGCAGGGCACCCAACCTCGAAAGGTAGGCACCTGCCAATACCGAGTGCAGGCTCGTCGATGTCGGGGCCATCACACCCATTGGTTCGGCAGTGGTCGTTACGGCATCGCTCGACGACGACGCGCGCGTCTCTCACCCGCCTATCCTCCGGGGCTGGCCGTCGGCCTGGACGTGCTCGAGGGTTAGAAGAGGCCATCGAGACGTCGTCAGGTGCTTGATTCTGCTGTGTCCACGCTGGCTGCCGTGGCGGGGACTGCACCCTGGGGGTAGCCCCTTCCGTACGGCCAGCAGCACGAGCCGTTGTCGTCGCTTGAGGAGGCCGTGGCAGGCCAGCTCGCAGTGAGCCCCCAGCCTGGGCGAAACCGAGCAGACTTTGGAGGGTGGCACGCCATTCGTCCATCTGCTCCACCACTGGCGGAAACCTCACCAGCAGCTGAGCCCGTGCCATGGCCTCCGTGGCTGTACATGGCATGGGTGATGATGAAGTAGATCGCACCGTCGCCTGGCTCCTGATCATGCCAGTGGCGGCAGCATCGCGCCCCCGCTGTTGCGGGGCGGACACCTGGATAGTAGGGTGGCGCAGAGAGGGCGCCAGGGGGCCAGGGGCTCCGTCGCGCGCAGCGACTTGGTCGACCTATCCCGGGGGAGGCGCACGCGCTATGGTCACTCCTATGATGGGGGCGGCCGGAGGGCGGCGATTCGCCCCAGACCGAGCGCCGTTGCTGCGACTATGCCCGTCGGCGGGAGGAAGGGGTGCGGATGGAGTAGCCCCTAGCGTGGCCATCGGTGCATTGTTGATGTTGTTCTCCTCCGATGTTCCCTGCTCCTGTGTCGGCTACGAGGGAAGCGGTGAGGGTGCCGCCTGCGCCGAATACATTCCCCGCAATGTCCACGCCCTCGCGTGCCTCCGCAGCATTAGAGACCGCGGTCGGCGGAGCCTTCGAGGTGGATGCATGGGCCGAAGCACCGGATTTCTTCTTGGGCACCATGGCCGATGGCGCCGTCAAAGATGAAGACGGTGATGAAGATGACGCGCTGCGTACGCCTTCAGGTTCGCGCAAGCGATCCTCCTACCTGGCGCACCAAAGATGTCGTGGGGAACCACGGCCACCTATGGGACCAATGGCCCCTTGCTGGTTCGGCAGGGGGGTCGTTGCACAAAGAGCAGAAGAACGTGGGACAGTGCGGCAGCGATCACACAGGCAATTTTACCCAGGTTCAGGCCGTAAATTTCTTTTCTGTTTCTATTTTGAAAAAAAGGTCGAACTCATTTTGTATAGAAAGAAAGATGTGTCGGGTTTGGATCGAGTGACACAGGAGGTGCTTCTGCGTGGCACTCTTTTTAATGGGCTTTACCGCCCTTGACTGAGGAGACGTGTTTCGCTTGGATGATGCCGCTATGCTCCTATTCACTTTCAGAGACCGCTCTGAGTTTGCCGGTTTTGCGCGTGAGGCGTAAAACCCTACTCCTGCTTTGGTGGATTGATGGTGGAAAAATGGCGGTGGAGCATAGTACACTTGCCCGGCAAGGGCGGCAGTGGCTACGCGCGTATTGGTGTGTGTTCTCCTACCTTCCAACAACCCTTTCTACGGTTGCCATGGACCTCCTTTTATAGATTAAGGGGTCACCACAATGGCAAATCAGTCATTATGCACTGATAAGATAGCAAACAGTGCTATCATACCTAACTCTGCAGGCTGACAGAGCGCATTAAATGCGCCGCTCAATGTCACATCGTTGGTTGCCCGGCAAGCCCTGCCGGGCCGTCTCGCCAGCTCCACGCCTGCTCGCTTGACACGTTGCAGGACGGGTGTCATCTATAGGCATTTCCTGTAGAAAGAGGATGTCATGTGGCGATCGGCTGCCACTTAATTATCTTGCGGCTTGACACCACACTGATTGACGACGTGGGTCGTGGCGGAGTGGTTGTGTGAGGTGGTTTGGCCTCCGCGAGTCCCGGCGGGCCCTGCCGGGACGTCTTGGACGTCCTCTTCTAGGGGCGACCCCGCCCTTGTCGAGCTCGTCTGCCGGGCAAGGGAGGCTTTTCTCTGGCTTGACCACAATCCTCTTGATCTGCATGTTGGTCCTCCTAAGATCTTGGTTCCTTGCACTCTGATTTGGGTTGATGCATCAATCCTGCTCCCGTGCCTGTGCACAGTACGGGCAACAGACCCAGGGTTTGTTGCACCGACAGGGGGTGACATCATTCCGGAGCTGAGGGTGGCTTCTTATGGTTGGTGAACATGTTTCGGGTCAAATATTGTATAATACTAAAAAAATCTTTATTACTCATCCTCCAAAATGAATATGCAAAACGTGAAGCCTGAATACATACAATGTACGATACAATTACTTGACTATACAATGTACACCACAGATGCTTGATAATAATAGTGACTTCTATGTCTTTTTTAGAGACACACTCAAGCCATGAGACCGGCAACGGCAAGCAAGATGGTGAGGCCAAACCCTGTGGCCTCCATAGAGGTGGCGGCTGCGACAGGCGCCGGCGGGGGAGCACTGCTTGCACTGGGGGCCGCTGGACGGGGCCGGCGAGGAAGAGGATGATCTTGGCACGACGTCGATCTTGACTTTCATTCCCCCGGCACAGTGGCCCGGGTAGCCGCAGAGGAAGTAGCGGGTGCCGGTGGCAGTGAGGGAGACGACATCATTCCCAGAGTTGAGGGTGGCGATGGTGCTGGCGGCGCTGCAGGAGTCGTAGTCGGCCTTGCTGACCTCGAGGACGTCGTGTGCCTGAGGAGAGTATTTGAAGATGATCTGGTCGTTGGGGTGGAAGTTCCTGGAGGACGCCCAGGTGCCGTAGTTGGTGCTGAGGTCCCATGCACCACCTGGCTCGCCGACGTTGTAGATTGCCGCCGATGTGGTGCTCAGGATGGCCATCGCGGCCATGGCGAGGAGAATGGTTCTCGCGGCAGCCATTGCGGTCGAAACTGAAAGGAGAGCTAGCAGGGGAGATTGTAAGGCAGGTGCAGTGTTGATCTTTCGAGCGGAGATTGGGTTTTCTTCTCTAGGTGTCTGTGTCGGGTCCTATATAAGCAATACTAGCTATGCCCAGGTGGGTTGAAGAAACGTGTCCCGGTAGTTGGAAAGCTGGAAGCATAGAATAGACTACGTATATCTGAATTTTGGACTTTGAATGTTTACGTGGGAACACAAGCAAGCTAGGCAGCATGCAGCTACTACTTGGTCATCATAGTCAAACACGTAGTAGATATATAATAGATAATCGATCAACGGAGGATCTGAAGACCGGGCTATGCTGTTGGCCTACCGACTGCTTCACGCTTTGCTTCAGTTTTCTTCAGTATCGACGCGGTCTACGCGACATAGACTATCACAATCCACGTCCCTGCTCACGTACATCAACATTTCTACTCGAAAAACTTTTAACTTCCTTTATTAAATATTTCATCTTTACTACGTGAATTTCACGTTACAAATAATTATATTACAGCCTTTAGTGATTTCTTTTACACCTTTCAAGTTTCAACAACAAAAAAAGTCACAACCTCCAACTTAAAAGGCAAAAGATGAACAAAATTTCCAATATTCCAATCAAGAAGTAAAGCAGTTGAGCCGTACAATTGACCCACACAGTGCATCATCCTGGATTGCAAAATAACATCATCAAGTGAAATAATATTGTGTGATGTATTATTAAACTGAATTAAAGTTTATAAATATCCGCTATGTCTTGCCGGGAATATCTCTCCTCACACGCAAACTTGTAATTAAAATTTCATCACTTTGTTGTGTTTTGAGTAATTCATTCATATGGGGATCCTCTCCATCGGTGATTGTTCACGGAAAACCTAGATATATCATGGTGATGAGGACTACTTTTCATACTAGTGTTGGATATATTTCTTCGGTCTAATTTCCAGCTTTCATACCACATACAATTATCACAATCAAGAATTAAAGCTGTCATACCACATACAATTATCACATTTAAAACTGGTAAAATGGAGCTTTCAGCCTGCAACCAAGTAAACTTCATCTAAAATGAAAGGCCATATTTATCTTGGCAGCAATCGGTAGAAATTTGTTTTGGATCCCAGGCTCTATATCCTCTATGTAACCTCCTGAAAAATTCTAAAATAAGTTTTGAAGTGGCAAAAAAATCCGAAAACAATTTCACACTCATGCATAGATGTGTTTGACGCATGTGTAAAATTACATATGAGATACTTTAACATTTCATTTAAAAAGCAAACACATGCATTTGAAAATACTTATTTTACTAGAATCAGTCCACAATATGAAAATCTTCCGTTAAAGGTCTCTATGTAGCAAAACCTATATATATTTCTTATGAAACATGAGCAGCTATTATTGACCACAGATATTATTATAGTTGACGACGATCACTGTGTACCCGGCGGCACGTTTGTACCGTGCACCTATGCAGAGTGTTCGGCTGCACAGGGCCTCCAAATCAATAGGGCCCCTAATTTTCTATGTAATAGAGTAGTGATAATGACTAATTTAGATCTTATTAATTTAGGTATATAGGTTAACATTATAGTGACCAAATGTAACATCTGTACTTGATATTAAATCAGTACATATAATTAAATCATTCCAAATAAAATATTCTTTATAAAAGTAATGCTTTGGACACTTGGATCTAGATATGTGGATCGTGATAGTCTACGTCATGTCTTCTAGACGGAGTCGATATTGAAGAAAGAGGAAAGGAACGCGTGAAAAGGTCAGCAGGCCAACAGCACAGTCAAGTCTTCCCATCCTATTAGCCTGTACAGGCCTACGTTTTGCTTGTGTTCCCATCTTCACAACATTCAACGTCCAAAATCAAGCAGGTACACGCACTCGACGCTTGCACCAACCTCACACGTTTCTCCAACTCACCCGGGCATAGCCTATTAGCCTGTACAGTATAAATAGGACCCGACACAGCCGCCTAGGAAGCAAACACATTCTCCGCTCAAGGATCAATACAGCACCTGCCTTATAATCTCCTCTGCAAGCTCTCCTTCCGGTTCCAACTGCAATGGCTGCGAGGAGAACCATTCTTCTCGCCATGGCTGCCATGGCCATCCTAAGCACGGCGTCTGCGGCAATCTACAACGTGGGTGAGCCGGGCGGCGCATGGGACCTCAGCACCAACTACGGCACTTGGGCGTCCTCTAGGAACTTCCAAACCGGCGACCAGATCGTCTTCAAGTACTCCCCTCAGGCACACGACGTCCTCGAGGTCAGCAAGGCCGACTATGACTCATGCAGCACCGCCAGCCCTGTCACCACCTTCAACTCCGGGAATGATGTTGTTACTCTCACCACCACCGGCACCCGCTACTACATATGCGGTTTCCCTGGTCATTGCGCGGGCGGCATGAAGGTTAAGATCGATGTCATGCCAGGCTCCTCCTCATCACCCGCCCCAGCCAGCGGCCCAAGTGCAAGCAACGCTCCCCCGCCGACCCCTGTGTCCGCTGCCACCAATGTGGAGGCCACAGGGTTTGGCCTCGCCGTTTTGCTTGCCGTTGCCGGCCTCATGGCTTGAGTGCATCTCTGCAGTCGCAGGCACATGTGTACTTTGCGTATGTAAAGTAATTATTACTAGCAACTATCTGTGTGTATAGTCAAGTAGTTATGTGTATGTTGGACATATTCAAGTTGTGTGTTTTGCTGATTCATTTCGGAGATTAATAAAAAAAATCTTTTGGTCTTGTACAACATTTGTCTTGACACACGTTCTTGCTAAACCGTGAGAACCAACACTTTCATAACTTAAACTTGTATTACAGAAATAAATACTTAGATTAGACATGTAATTTGTATTGCCCCTGATTGTAAATGAACTGTCCCCAAGAACCAGCTGCCACAAATGGTGGAGAACAATTAGGATGCCCCCAACCCCAAACATACTGGATCAAATTCGGCTGGGCAAAAATCCCGTCCTTTGCTGGTGGAGTGCCATACATGTTCCTGTTTCTGGTGTTGCAAGGGACAGTCACCGTTATCGAGGGAGATAGAGAGCCATCGGAGTCGGTGATGGGTGCTTTTCGGGAACGAATTCTTCCCTGAGATCGATGACTATCGACGCTCTGAAGGACCAAAATTTCTGCTGCCCAGGCCCCATCCACCGTAATAAAAACACCTTGGGCGCATCCTTCGGCATCAGGTAAGGCTGGTCATAGTGGTGAGTAACATATACTAGTATCATATGCATGATACTAGTGTATGATAATACATCCATAGTACATAGTATCATAAAGTAGTATTATAGATGGTCTTATTTATTGTCATGCATGACACATACTCCCTCCGTTCCTAAATATAAGTCCTTTTAGACATTTTAAATGGACTACAACATATGGATGTATGTAGACATATTTTAGAGTGTAGATTCACTCATTTTGCTCCGTATGTGGTCATTTGTTGGAAATCTCTAAAAAGACCTATATTTAGAAACGGAGGGAGTAGTAGCATAACATTTATTATGTTACGGTATCTACCTACGTTACTATGACCCTCTCTCTCTTCTTTAATTTCCTGCCACGTAAGCATGTTTGCGAGTCCCAAGTATATGATACTAGTTATGTTATCCTCACTATGACCAGCCTAAAAGTGATTCATCCAGGGATAGGTCATGGCCAATGCAGTGCGATGCAACATTCATCAAGATGGTCCCTACTAGCTAGACCGGGTTGTGCTCTTTGGCCTGCTGACCGTTTCACGCGTCCTCATGGAGCCATTGCCGTCTGATCCAATATCGATGCGGTCTACGCTACAAGACGTTGACCATATTCACAGTTCACAAATATTCTATAAGTAGATCCAATGATACAGCCGCATTTCAACTCCTAATTCTCCTCTCTAAAAAAAAAACTTTCTCTGCTAAAATTGCAAGCTTTCAATTGGCTGAATCCCACGGCACAACTAAATAATATGCCAGCTTTCAAGTTTCAAAAAAAAGTTACATTTTTTATGTTAGAAGGCAAATGGTATTTATTGCACAAAAGTCCAACATTTAAATCAAGAAGAATAGCTTTCATTACATCAAAATGTATTTCTTTGAATTTTTTTTAAACGAGGATAACCCCCAGCCTGTGCATCGGGACGATGCATGCAGCCATATATTAATAAAGCAAAATCCGGCAGCCGAACACCATCGACTCGGAAAAAAACAAAAAAACAAACCCAGAGGCCATATACCTTGCGGCAGTAACTCCCCCAGATAACCACTAACCCTATGATTTAAGACAACATAAACGAAAAATACACAACTCCTATGCTACCCCTTCAAGAAGGAATCACGGCACGTGCGCCGATGATAGCGAGTCCACCACAAGATTGAATTTCAGATTCTCATCCTCAAAGCAAAGCTTCAATCCACCACCTTCAGCAAGGACACGATGCAAGCGCGGGACGACATAGCCCAATCAGAGATCTTGTATTTCCAGCGGAGTTCGTAACCTCGTCGTTGAAGCTGTCTGTACCATCCGCCTTTATCCGTCTACCGACGCCTCGATAGACGGATACCTCTGGAGGAGACAACAGAAGACAAAGACGCCCCATACTGTCTGCCTCCTGCTACTGTCGCTCCACCTTCGATCCAACAGCAACATGCTAAACTTGACACCTCCGCCAGAGCCGTCGTGCGTCACCTGCTGGTAGCAGGCATAACTTGACGTCTCCGTATAAGACGCCGTGCGTAGCATCCGCCGGTAGCACATCCACCGGTGGCTTCACCTGCCGATGACAGGCACCGGTCGACAACTCCGAGAGAGGCTCATGTGTCACCTCCCGAGCCGCATTGAACCCGGTCAGTTGATGGCGTGGACGTCCCATACCGCCACCAGCCTCAGAAGGTCGTCACCATCTCGAGATCCGAACTCCGAGTCGCCCACACGACCCCGGAGTCCACCACCGTTGATGAAGTGGGGCCGCCGCCCCGCTTCTGGGCGCTACAGGGAGCACCCACCGTCACACCAGTTGCTGTCGTTGCCCATACAACGGCAACCGCCGCCATGATCCCGCATCAAGCATCGTCGACGCCGGAGGAAGCTCCGGCCGCAACGCACATCCTGCGACGAGCCCGGACACGGGATCCCAAGATCCTGCTGCCACCGACGCCGCAACAAGGACCCACCACCTGGCCCGTCATCCCCGGTGAAGGAGACGCCGCCACCACCATGGTCGGATCTAGGTCAGCCGTCGCCATCGCCACCGCCAAGAACGAATCCGGGCCGGACACCGCCGCAGCCACCGCCGCCGGCCACGCCCAGCCCCACCTCCATCCTCTGGCCATGTCCAGCCGATCACCACATCATGCCCAGCCGAGCTCCACCCGCGCCCCCAAGCGCCGCCGCCGGGAGCCGCTGCGCTGCCGTGCCTTGGATCAGGATGGCGCCATCGCTGAAGCCATCGTCCCGCGCCGCGTGGCATCGAGCGAGGAGAGGAGAGATCCCCGCCGGCGCCTATGCCGACCAGATCGCCGGCGCGCATCGGCGGCGACGAGGGAGGAAGCTGGAGGATTCCTAGCCCCGGCGGCGGCTAGGGTTTGCCCCCTCGGTCGCTCGCGGGAGTGACGCGAAGGGGTACGATGGAGGCGCGAGGGGGTACGAAGGGGAAGGGACCCTGGTGTCGAGCGTGTATTTGTTTGATATGACAATTAACATGATTAAAATTGGTAAAATGAAGCCTTTAGTCTATGAAT
Organism: Triticum aestivum; assembly: GCF_018294505.1. Taxonomy (NCBI): domain Eukaryota; kingdom Viridiplantae; phylum Streptophyta; class Magnoliopsida; order Poales; family Poaceae; genus Triticum; species Triticum aestivum. Next base: position 624,249,973 of record NC_057799.1, on the reverse strand, counting down.
TAAGTAGGATAAATGACCCACATTACATCATCTTGGATGTACTGCAAAATAACAATGCGTAAAATAATTGTTGAGCAATATATTATTAAATTCAAGTAAATTTCAAAAAAAGGTCTTTCACGACAATATGGCAGAAATATGTTTACATGTTCTTTTTTTAATTGTTCATTGTTTTTGACATAGCTCACCATCCACGCCGAATGGTATATGTTTTCGTGTTCAGTCCATGTAGCCAATATTTTGACGAAATCTACTTATTATGAAGTGTCAAGAAATTCTGAAAACAAATTCACATACACATGCAGGCGCGCACACACATAGATGTATTTTATGAATGTGTAAAATTCATTACGAGTCACTTTAACATGTCATCTATAACAAAACATATACTTAGCTGGATTTGAAAATTAGCAAACAGTATGTTCACTACACTTTTCCTATTAAAATACTGTCCACATTTTCAACTAAAAAATCACTCTGCACATTTTGAAAATATTAGTCATCATAGACTTAGGAAAACATATTAATGTCTTGATGGTTGTGGCTAGATTGAGACTACTCCCTCCGTTTCTAAATATAAGTCTTTTTAAAGATTTTAATTATAAGTACATACTGATGTATATAGATTCACTCATTTTGCTCCGTATGTAGTTCATATTTGAATCTCTAAAAGGTCTTATATTTAGGAACGGAGGGAGTAATCAAGTCCTAATCAAGTGATATAACCATGTTTATAAACAGATAACATATTGACAGATTTTTTTTTGAAAATTTTGCCCGAATGACCACGTAAAATCTCTTGGATGATATAGCATCAATTGAGACTGAGATCAGGAAATAGCCCTTTTTCATGTTGTTGAAGGCAAAAAGTACTAATCCTCTTAATTTGGGCTAAACTCTTCAATGCAGCCATCACTACCTCATCTTCTATAATATTGGGCACAACCGCTCCTGTAAAATTTACATTTATTCGGCTATGACCAGGAAGGTGTGAAGCCCAATTTTGAACATCTACAGTTGTGTATGATGCTGAAAAATTATTTACATGAGGTGTAGTATATGACGGTTGAGAGTAATTTGCCGAATAGCTAGTAGTAGCATGGCCAATTCTCCCATCCATAAGAATGTGAAACACTTTGTCGCATGCTATTGGAAGTTCCTAGAAGAGGTGTTTCAACTTGATTGACCGAACTCATCATGTTGTTCATTGGCATATAGATTTGTGGGGTTGCCGATGCATGGGAGTTGGCATACATATGTTGCATGTTTCTAAAATTATCTGAAGTTGAAGCATGAAGATTATTCTGAATCGGCTGTTGCACATAATTAGATGCATGATTGATAAAACTAGGGCTAGCCGATACAATATGCTCATTAGACGATCTAGCAACAACATATGCATTATTTGCATCTACATAAGTGAACTGGGTATTCATATTACCTTTGTATATTGCAAACCCTAGATGACGATCTCTTCCTAGCAAGAACGGACTGGAGACCGTTCAAAGCTTCGTCCCCAGCGGAGTCGCCAAAAAGTGTGTTCGTACACAAACACGTCACCATGTACCCTCGACGCCGGGGGTGATGCACTGCAGCTCATGTCGAAGGAGTCCCGGCCGGAAGCGCGGTACGCAGGCAATCCGACGGGTGCTTTTGAGGACCCGAAACCCCACATGCCCGGGAGGGACCCCGTCAGGGCGCACGTTGGTTATGGGCGGCCCTAGGTCGACCTGATCGCCCCTAGGGCCTCGAGGTTCGCCGCCCTGCAATGAAGAAGAACAAGCGAAGAACGAGAAAGAAGAAGAACAAGGGGGAAAGATAAAAATAAAGGTAAAAGTGGTAGATGATTTGTTCGATTATGTGTTGTTCAATCGGCCGTCACCACTTATAGGTATATAAGAGGTGGCTGGACTTCCCGTGCAAGGAAAAGGCTTGGATTCACGTCCAAAACCCTAATCAAATTCGGATCGGTTTTGTCCGAACTTTCCAAAACTGTTCGGTTTAAAACTAGCTGCACCTTGCGGGTCTTTTTTGAGGTGATAAACAACCTTGGATGGAAGCGAGCCCAAAAGCAATCTTGACCGTTTCGACTAGACAAACAACTTTCATGTTCAAAGTGTTTCGATCAGAGGTAATCTTGAGGGCTAAATCACTCGCGCAAAACATGCTATTATTCGCGCTACCTATCAGACAAGGTGTCTAGTGGGGCGCGCCATATTTTGCCTCCCGACAGGGCTGGATTCCGATAACTCTAACTTTTGCATATGAACTCGGATTGGGACGATTTTTATGTCAAAATCAACCGTTTCGATGAGCCGAACATCTTTGATGTTGAAACCTTTTCCATTTGAGGCCAGCTTAGTTGTGTTTCAAGCCATTATTTAATCTGGTGTCAACATGATCATTTCCGAACTTGTCATAACTTGTGCATCCGAGCTCCGTTTTAGACCATCTTCATATCCATTTTGATCTTCTCGAAGAAAGCCATCCCATGGTGACTTCCAATCATAAGTTTGAATTAATCTTGACATATCTTAAAGCAACTTTCACGATTGTGCCACTTTTGAGCGTCAACACATGCCCCCTGTTTTTTGGCAAATTGTACGTCTAGACATACCTCAAGATAAACTAAAAGTGATTCATCAAAAAATTGATAAATTTTGATATTTGTTGCACTATACTAATAATGAATCATTGAAAGCCTCACTATGTACATCACCTATAGCAAGGAAAAGCTCCAATCCGAATAACTATATATGCATATTCGGCTTTGATCATTTGTGCATAAATATTTTAAGCGGCATGAGGCTTCACAGAATAGCACCATAAGGAGATGTATAAACAACACCAACACCTTGGCCATTACTACGAATTTAACCATCAATATATAATCACCATGGTACTAGAGACATAAAGCTGAAATCAGTATTATGCATGATGTCAATATGATGCTCAATAATAAAATCAACCATGATTTGGCTTTACGTAAATTCTGAAAACTAATAAGCCAAGGCACACCTAATCAAAACGTAAGTCCACTTTGCAGTTTTGGTGAATTGGTCTATGCATAATATCTTCAATGGCATCAATTTGACAGATTTCTATGCAAGCACTTATCTCAATCTCTACTCAAACTAAGGACGATGTTAGAATACCACACCGGCCATCTTAGATATATTCTTATGGCGATAGATAAATATCGGCCATTACCACAAGGTCCATGTAGAATTCACCCACCAAAGTATGTATAGCCGAAATAAACAAATGAAATAGCAATAAGATATTTCGGCCCCTTTGTATTAGCAACAAAAATGTAACTAACCAAATGTATAGTAATTTGGTAATACTCTGTCATGATATAGAAAATTATGTTGCCTCCATGGATCAAAATAAGTCTATGGAGGGTAACTTATCATACCTGTGTATGAATTCCATGGCAAAGTCATCAATGGCATTGTTGAAGAAAATGGATGATGTGCTAACCGAAGATTTTGATGTTGTGATGCACACCTTCGGCTTAATTGTTTGTTGCTTCCATTCATCTCTTTCTTCACTTTTATTGTACTTGTTGCAATAGAAGCATGCACATCATTTTTGTTATGAATGATCCTCTTGGGAACCCATGCCATGTTCTTCTGCCTCAGCTCTTGTGTACTAAGATTTTGTAATTCCTTCTCTTGCCAATACATTAAGCCGAGTGAGCATCTCGGTTGTGATTCTGTTTTGACCAATGGCAATTCCTTTTTGGCCTCTTACGACCATCTCTTTTAACACGATAAACTTGCTTGACCACCTCTTTCTTCTTCCTTGAGCTCTGGACCGATTCTTTATGATTGAAACGGTCTTTAACATGTGATTGTTCAAATGTTGATCTTCTCGGAGCTGCATAATATTGATGAGATGGTCTAAAATAAGATGGAGAATGTGCCCTTGTATCGTACATGTCCCATGATGTATATGGATCTATATGAGTATAGGGAGGCATCCATGGCATTGGCATTGGCGGCCCAAAATAAGGATATGAATATGTTGCATTAAAATTCTCACTTTGCCAATACCGATCCTCATATTTGCGCCTTGGGGGTGATCTTGGTTTCTTTGCGTGATTTGGCTGATAAGTATTCTTCTCTTCACTCTTCTTTTGATATCTATCCAATAGTTCAGCGAAGGTGATTTTTTATCTCTTACACTTGCGCTTATTTCGGCCTTTGTTTTCTTTTGGTTTCCTTTCGTCGATCATTGGATTTTCTTGCTGCCCCCCAGTCCTTGGCGTCTCCATTGTAGCTTCTATGGAATTCTCGCCCTCAAGATTATGTTCATTATGCTCTTCAACAACTTCTTTACTTGAAAGCATGATCCCATCACCTGTATTTTTTACCTTCTTTTTAAATGGATCGGCTTGAAGCAGCCGATGCAAAAACTTTCTGCCATCGGGACCAATCGGCATAGACTGGTCATATCTTGGTGTCTCAACAAATTTCAATCGTCCTTTATCAATGGCCGATTTAACTATTTGACGAAACATGTTGCAATCCTTAAAATTATGCTTGGACGAATCATGTAACTTACAATACATTCGTCCCTGGACAGATGGCTCAACATGGTGATCAAGAATTCTATTATAATTATTTCTCAACAACAAATCAAAGATTTGATCACACATGTTTGAATTGAAGGTAATTTTTTTATTTTCTAGCCGATCTTGCTGTGAATACGGCTTTGGAGTTAAGCAAACGAATGGTTCAAATTTTGTATCACCCCATTCGGCTATGATTTTTATTTTGCATTCTTTTACCGATGTCATTGGATAAAATATTATACTAGCATCGTTTTTTTGAAAAGAACCTAACCTTGGCTTTATGTTTCTGAAACAAAAATAGTTAGAACATGCATGCCTCAATTGAGACCAAGGGTAAGCCAAGTATGACACAAGCAAAGCTACCCATATAGATACAAACTTTAAATAAAGCAACAGGGAAAGCTTTGGCTGCAACAATAAGTCATTATCGGTCTTTATAAATGGCGCAATGGGCTGACCGGTATGTTCTATAAGGATTTTATGGCTAACAAGTAAATTACAATTCTTCATTGGTCTTTCAAAATTACTTATAAGGATTTTTCTAATAGATGCATCAACAATAAAGTTTTGACCAAATCTGAAAATAGGTAAATTACTTGCTAAACATACCTCTTCAAATATATTGGGAGAGCATGATGGTGGTGTGACTTGAACAATATCTTGCTCCGCCTTTGGATGGCTCCCCAACGCCTCTTCATCATCTTTTTCTTGATTCCGTGCATCATTACACTAAAGATTTTTGTCGGCCGAACTTTATTCGGCTACTTGTTCTTGTCCTTGAAGTTCATCAATTTCTCTGGCACGAAACTCATAGGGCAGGAAGTAGGTTCCATTAACTTTAGAAAAACCAAGTATGGTCGCTTTGCTATGCTTGCCATGCCCTTTCTTAATAATGCTTGCCTCTTTTCATTTGATGGATTCAGAATATATACTTCTTCATTCGGCTTTTTCAACCGAAGCACTTTCATGTTCTGAATCATCTTTCTTTACATTGATTCTAGCAATTGGCAATGCTTCTTTTACTTGAGCCAATTCTGTTTCTTTTTGTTTCTGGCGGCGAGCGCCAAAATTGGCTTTAATCTTTTTCTCAATTTCAGCCCACTCCGGACATGATTGCCCCCAATGCTTTTAGATTCTTTCGGCAATGGCACATGGGTGTTGCCGAAACTTTGCAATTGTGTAGGGGGTGTATAATATGATGTAGTATTATCTGAAGGCACATGCATTGTTGTAAAATGATGTCTACTACACAACCTTCTTCTTGTAGACGTTGTTGGGCCTCCAAGTGTAGAGGTTTGTAGGACAGTAGCAAATTTCCCTCAAGTGGATGACCTAAGGTTTATCAATCCGTGGGAGGCGTAGGATGAAGATGGTCTCTCTCAAGCAACCCTGCAACCAAATAACAAAGAGTCTCTTGTGTCCCCAACACATCCAATAGAATGGTAAATTGTATAGGTGCACTAGTTCGGCGAAGAGATGGTGATACAAGTGCAATATGGATGGTACATATAGGTTTTTGTAATCTGGAATTATAAAAACAGCAAGGTAACAAGCGATAAAAGTGTGCTAGGAAACAAGGCCTAGGGTTCATACTTTCACTAGTGCAAGTTCTCTCAACAATAATAACATAATTGGATCATATAACTATCCCTCAACATGGAACAAAGAGTCACTCCAAAGTCACTAATAGCGCAGAACAAACGAAGAGATTATTGTAGGGTACGAAACCACCTCAAAGTTATTCTTTCTGATCAATCTATTCAAGAGTCCGTAGTAAAATAACGCGAAGTTATTCTTTCCATTCGATCTATCTTAGAGTTCATACTAGAATAACACCTTAAGAAACAAATCAACCAAAACCCTAATGTCACCTAGATACTCCAATGTCACCACAAGTATCCGCGGGTATGATTATACGATATGCATCACACAATCTCAGATTCATCTAATCTACCAACACAAAGAACTTCAAAGAGTGCCCCAAAGTTTCTACCGGAGAGTCAAGATGAAAACGTGTGCCAACCCCTATGCATAAGTTCACAAGGTCACTGAACCCGCAAGTTGATCACCAAAACATACATCAAGTAGATCACGTGAATATCCCATTGTCACCACAGATAAGCACATGCAAGACATACATCAAGTGTTCTCAAATCCTTAAAGACTCAATCCGATAAGATAACTTCAAAGGGAAAACTCAATCCATTCCAAGAGAGTAGAGGGGGAGAAACATCATAAGATCCAACTATAATAGCAAAGCTCGCGATACATCAAGATCGTCCCGAATCAAGAACACGAGAGAGAGAGAGAGAGAGAGATCAAACACATAGCTACTGCTACACCTCAGCCCCGAGGGTGAACTACTTCCTCCCCATCATGGAGAGCGCCGGGATGATGCAGATGGCCACTGGTGAGGGATCCCCCCTCCGGCAGGGTGCCGGAACAGGGTCTCGATTGGTTTTTGGTGGCCACAGAGGCTTGCGGCGGCGTAACTCCCGATCTCGGTTATTTTCTGGAGGTTTCTGTATTTATAGGAATTTTTGGCGTAGGTCTCACGTCAGGGGGGTCTCCGAGTCGTCCACGAGATAGGGGGACGCACCCAGGGGGGTAGGGCGCGCCCCCCACTGAGGGAGTCCTGGATTAGGGGGTCCTCGAACAGCCGGACTATATACTTTGGCCGGACTGTTGGACTATGAAGATACAAGATTGAAGACTTCGTCCCGTGTTCGGGTGGGACTCTCCTTTGCGTGGAAGGCAAGCTTGGCAATTCGGATATGTAGATCTCCACCCTTGTAACCGACTCTGTGTAACCCTAGACCCCTCCGGTGTCTATATAGACCGGAGGGTTTAGTCCGTAGGACAACAACAATCATAATCATAGGCTAGCTTCTAGGGTTTAGCCTCTACGATCTCGTGGTAGATCAACTCTTGTAATACTCATATCATCAAGATCAATCAAGTAGGAAGTAGGGTATTACCTCCATCGAGAGGGCCCGAACGTGGGTAAACATTGTGTCCCCCGCCTCATGTTACCATTAGCCTTAGACGCACAGTTCGGGACTCCCTACCCGAGATCCGCCGGTTTTGACACCGACATTGGTGCTTTCATTGAGAGTTCCACTGTGCCGTCACGATAAGGCTTGATGGCTCGTCTAGTTGTCAAGGACAACATTACCTCTGGGGGAGCCCTGGCTGTAGGCCAAACTCTCCGACTAGGCGGCTTCGTCATGACCGCCCGTTCGGCCGTCGCGCCGACGATGACTTCTCGGGTCATCAAAAACAGCCTCCACATCGGCTCGGGATTCACCGAGCAGATGGATCCAATGGAGCTCTCTTCCTTGAACGAGCTCTTGGATCGCATCGCCGCCCTGGGAGTCGCTACGGACTATGATCGGATCGGGCTTAAACTCGACCAAAGGGAGATTAACTATCCGCCGGTCACCCATAAGATAGCGGTGGTGGAGGAGCAATGCAGCGATTCTTCCTCTATTTTGAGGACAAACTATATCCGGATTCCCGAGCTCTCCGAGCCGGATACCCGTCTACGGGAGGACATGGCCCAAGCTTCGAACCTAGAATCGGACAGCGGGCCAGAACTATTGGGCAACATCCCGGAGCCCGAACTGCCAAGCTCGGAAACTCCTCTGCCCCTGGGTCTCAGATCGTGTCAGGGTTTGGACCTAAATCTACCCACCCACCCAGACATAAGTGATGCCAGATTCCTCCTTGTAATGAGCAAGGTCAAGGACTGTCGCGAGGAAGATGCAATTTCATTATTTTGCAAAAATTGCACGGACAAGGGAATCCTCAACGCCATAAGTCACCGTGACATAGCACACTTCACTGACTTGGCAGCCATAGTACAGAAGTACTGTGCGATGGAAAGTGCCTGGAAAACCCAAACAAAATTCTGGGATCCTCCGGCTCTCACTAAACCCCCCGTCCGAACTAAAAGGGTGTACTCTCGTAAGTCACCCGATCCAATTACAAACAAACCAAAGCCCACTACAGGGCGTGGAACTGTATTGGAGGGATGGCTCAATGGGCCATGCAAAATTCACAGTACACCGGATACCATGCCAACACACAGCCTTAGAGCATGTTGGATACTCCGGCAGGTGGCCAAGAGCGGCGAGGATCTCCTTGATGACCCACAAGTATAGGGGATCTATCGTAGTCCTTTTGATAAGGAAGAGTGTCGAACCCAACGAGGAGCAGAAGGAAATGATAAGCGGTTTTCAGCAAGGTATTCTCTGCAAGCACTGAAATAATAGGTAACAGATAGTTTTGTGATAGGATAATTTGTAACGAGCAACAAGTAACAAAAGTAAATAAAGTGCAGCAAGGTGGCCCAATCCTTTTTGTAGCAAAGGACATGCCTGGACAAACTCTTATATGGAGAAAAGCGCTCCCGAGGACACATGGGAATTATCGTCAAGCTAGTTTTCATCACGTTCATATGATCCGCGTTCGGTACTTTGATAATTTGGTATGTGGGTGGACCAGTGCTTGGGTGCTGTTCTTACTTGAACTAGCATCCCACTTATGATTAACCTCTATTGCAAGCATCCGCAATTACAACAAAAGTATTAAGGTAAACCTAACCATAGCATGAAACATATGGATCCAAATCAGCCCCTTACGAAGCAACGCATAAACTAGGGTTTAAGCTTCTGTCACTCTAGCAACCCATCATCTACTTATTACTTCCCAATGCCTTCCTCTAGGCCCAAATAATGGTGAAGTGTCATGTAGTCGACGTTCACATAACACCACTAGAGGATAGACAACATACATCTCATCAAAATATCGAACGAATACCAAATTCACATGACTACTAATAGCAAGACTTCTCCCATGTCCTCGGGAACAAACGTAACTACTCACAAAGGATATTCATGTTCATAATCAGAGGAGTATTAATATGCATATAGGATCTGAACATATGATCTTTCACCAAATAAACCAACTAGCATCAACTACAAGGAGTAATAACCACTACTAGGAACCCATAGGTACCAATCCCGGACTTGGAGACAAGAATTGGATACAAGAGATGAACTAGGGATTGAGAGGAGATGGTGCTGGTGAAGATGTTGATGGAGATTGCCCTCGCCCGATGAGAGGAGCGTTGGTGATGACGATGGCGATGATTTCCCCCTCCCGGAGGGAAGTTTCCCCGGCAGAACAGCTCTGCCGGAGCCCTAGATTGGTTCCGTCAAGGTTCCGCCTCGTTGCGGCGGAGTCTCGTCCCGAAAGCTTGCTTATGATTTTTCTTCGGGCGAAAGACTTCATATAGCAGAAGATGGCCACCAGAGGACCAACAGGGGGCCCACGAGGCAGGGGGCGCGCCCCCACCCTCGTGGGCAGGTGGTGGCCCCCTGATGTATTTCTTTCGCTCAGTATTTTTTATTATTTCCAAAAATAACTTTCATGGAGTTTCAGGACTTTTGGAGTTGTGCAGAATAGGTCTCTAATATTTGCTCCTTTTCCAGCCCAGAATTCCAGCTGCCGGCATTCTCCCTCCTTATGCAAACCTTGTAAAATAAGAGAGAATAGGCATAAGTATTGTGACATAATGTGTAATAACAGCCCATAATGCAATAAATATCGATATAAAAGCATGATGCAAAATGGACGTATCACTCCTCATCAACAATACCACAGAGCACCATCCTGTGGAAAATAACTATACAGTATTGACAGTCTTCGAGACTTTCACCTCAAATAATAGGCGCAAGCGAGCACTCCGCAGCCTCGCCGAAGTCTGCCACGTTGCAACAATAAATCCATGGAACGATACGGCCATAACCTTCATTGCCAGTGACGAACCTCAATTCCGAATAGCCCGAGCACCAGCCGCTTTGGTCCTTAGTCCAATTGTGGACGGCTTCCGACTTACTAAAGTGCTCATGGACGGTGGCAGCGGATTAAACCTCATCTACGAGGAGACTCTTAGCAAAATGGAAATAGACAAGAGCCGCATTGAGCAAAGAAGCACGACCTTCAGAGGAATCATCCCTAGTCGGGAGGCACGATGTGCGGTAAAAATCACATTAGATGTGGTATTCGGCACGCTGGAGAATTATAGGTCCGAAGAAATCACATTCCAAGTGACCCCGTTCAGTAGCGGATACCACGCCCTTTTAGGGCAGGAGGCATTCATGATCTTCCAAGCTATACCCCATTACGGGTACATGAAGCTCAAGATGCCCGGGCCCAATGGAATCATCACTCTAGCTAGTGATCCGGACATAGCACTCCACGCCGAAAATAAAACCGCCACACTGGCCCTCGAGGCGTTATCCGAAGCCCTCGCAGCTGAAGAACTAACTGCGCTGCGCTCCACAGTGGACAGGGACGACGTGATACTCGACAAAAGACCCAAGTCCACCTCTTTTAAACCAGCGGACGAAATAGTCAAATTCCAGGTCCACCCAACGATAAAAACAGCATCCATCGGGGCACAGCTGAACCCCACAACAGACGCCGCACTGCGGGAGTTCTTGCGCGAGAATTGGGAATCTTCGCCTGGCATCCTTCAGACATGCCAGGAATCCCACGCAGGCTGGCTGAGCATAGCCTAAACATTCTAAAGGGATACAAGCCAGTCAAGCAGACTCTTCGGTGTTTCTCAGAGCCTAAGCGACAAGCCATGGGAGAGGAGCTAGCCAAGTTACCCGAGGCCGAATTCATTAGAGAAATAAAACATCCGGACTGGCTAGCAAACCTGGTAATGGTACCAAAGAAGGACAAATCCTGGCACCTATGTGTTGATTTCAAGGACCTTAACAAGGCTTGCCCGAAGGATCCCTTCCCCCTCCTCCGCATCGATCAAATTATCGACGCTACCGCTGGACACGACTCATTGTGTTTCCTCGACGCATACTCCGGATACCATCAAATCAAGATGGCGGAGTCCGATCAAGCCGCAACGGCATTCATCACTCCATACGGCCCCTTCTGTTTTAACACCATGCCTTTCGGGCTAAAAAACGCCGGTGCAACCTATCAACGCATGATTCAGATATGCCTGGAAACACAAATCGGCAAAACATTGGAGGCATACGTAGACGATGTGGTCATCAAAACCAGACACGTCAAATCTTTAATAGACGACTTGAGGCTTACGTTCGACAATCTCCGAACATATGACATCAGGCTCAATCCGGAAAAATGCGTTTTCGGCGTGCCCGCTGGAAAGCTCTTGGGCTTCATCGTTTCCAATAGAGGAATTGAGGAAAATCCGGCTAAAATCCGAGCTCTGTCACAGTTGGCTATCCCAACTGGATGCGTGGCTGCCTTAAGCCGCTTTATCTCCTGATTGGGAGAAAAGGCACTACCTCTTTATCGCCTTCTTCGATGCACCGAACACTTCGAGTGGACGGATGCGGCGACGGCCGGATTGGAATAAATAAAAGCCCTCTTGGCCAGCAACCCAATCTTGGCCGCGCCAAATATCGGCGAACCAATGCTATTATATATAGCAGCAACACACCAGGTTGTAAGCGCAGTGCTCGTCATCGAACGAGAGACGGACGGACATAAGTTCCCGCTTCAAAAGCCGGTATACTGCGTATCCACTGTCCTCACTCCATGCAAATCATGGTACCCACATTATCAAAAGATAGCATACGCGGTCTTCATGGCATCCTGAAAACTACGACACTACTTTCAAGAGTGTTCAATTACGGTGGCCTCAAAAGTACCACTCAACGACATAATAAATAACCGCGATGCCACGGGCCAGATTGCTAAATGGGCTATTGAACTCCTCCCGTTCGACATAACATACAAACCACTGTGAGCCATTAAGTCGCAAGTACTGGCTGATTTCGTCGCCGAATGGACAGAAGCCGAACTCCCTAAAGAGTACGGAGCGTACTCCAATTGGATCATGCACTTTGACGGCTCTAAGATGCTGGCTGGTCTGGGGTAGGCATCGTCCTGACATCCCCCACCGGAGATACAGTCCAATACGTACTCCAAATATTATACACAGACTCCAACAATGCAGCAGAATATGAGGCCTTGTTGCATGGTCTCCGGATGGCAGTCTCCATGGGCATTCAACGCATAGAGGTGCGTGGGGATTCGAACCTCGCAATATCTCAAATAAATGGAGACTTTGACACCAAGGACCCAAAAATGGCGGCTTACCGCAATGCCGTCCTCAAAATGTCAGCTCGGTTCGAGGGGCTCGAATTCCACCATGTGGTCCGAGAAAATAATCAAGCGGCGGATATCCTCGCCCGCATCGGCGCTAAGCGCGACCCTGTCCCACCTAATATCTTCTTGGAAAGGCTGTTTAAGCCATCCGTGGTGTGGGAAGGGTAGACCGGCAACAACAGCCCGGATCCGGCCACAACACCAGATCCCGAACACTGTGACGTAATCGGAGGCTCTGCCACCGAAATAACACCTTCGGCCCACGTGATTATGGTTGTCATTGCCCCGTGGACAGAACCCTTCTTGGCTTACCTAAATAGGCAAGAACTCCCTGAGGACCCAAACAAGGCACGTTGCATTGTGCGGCAGTCTAAAGCCTACAAGGTCCACGAGGGAGAGCTTTATTAGAAAAAGCACTACCGGAGTACTTCAAAGGTGCATCTCCGAAGAGGAAGGACGACAACTTTTGGCAGAAATTCATGCTGGACTCGGCGGCCATCACGCCGCAGCTCGGGCCCTTGTAAGCAAGGCCTTCCGTACAGGTTTCTACTGGCCGACAGCCCAAGCAGACGCACAGGACCTCGTCCAACATTGCGTCGGTTGCCAGCTTTTTGCAAACCAAAGCCATATGCCACCTACCGCTCTCCAAACAATCCCCATTACTTGGCCCTTTGCGGTCTGGGAGCTTGATATGGTCGGACCCCATAAAGGAGGAAGCCATAAGAAAAAGTACCTATTGGTCATGGTGGATAAATTCACCAAATGGATAGAAGCCAAACCAGTTAAAACGGCCGAGTCCGGACCAGTGATAGACTTCATATCCGGGGTTGTACACCGTTATGGTGTCCCCCACAGCATCAACACCGATAACGGCTCGAACTTCACAGCTGACGAGGTAAAAACTTGGTGCGGCAACATGGGCATTAAGCTCGATTATGCCTCCGTCTATCACCCCCAAACAAACGGTCAAGTCGAACGAGCAAATGGTCTTATTATGAGCGGCATTAAACCCATATTAGTGTGATACTTGAAGGAATCAGATACGCACTGGGTTGAGGAGCTCGACTCTGTACTATGGGGGCTGCAGACCATGCCGAATCGCACTACCGGATACACACCGTTTTTTATGGTGTACGGCGCAGAGGCGGTACTGCCCTGCGACATCATTCATGACTCACCTCGAGTGCGCATGTACGAAGAGAAAGAAGCCTAGCTTGATCGGCAGGACAGTTTAGACACCCTGGAGGAGGAGCGTGACGTTGCAAAAGCCCGATCCGCATTCTATCAGCAACAGGCTCGACGGTATCAAAGCAGAGAAGTACGGGCCAAAACTTATAACGTTGGCGAACTCGTTCTATGCCTACCAGAGAAGAGAAAGGACAAGCTCAAGCCCAAATGGGAAGGTCCCTTCATCATCGATAAAGTTCTAACCGGTGGAGCGTACCGTCTGCGTGATACATCGGACAATCGACTCGAGCCAAACCCATGGAACGCGGCCAGACTCCGAAGGTTTTACGCCTAGTGCCGGACTCTGTGTTCGTCTCCTTACCTCCGCCTTTTTTTATATATATTCGCTATCTGTCTTTCTTTCTTTCTTCCCTTTTTCTTCATGGCCTTAAAAGCTTAAAATGTGTCTTGACTACACAATCTTGACGTGCCGTGCGTGCTCATTATACCTGGTGGCTTCTAATACAGAAGCTTAATATAATTATATTCCGGGCTTTATGCCCCCTGCACATGTGTTACTTTTCCACATGTACCTTTTCTTCGCCATTATATGCATCGATATGACTTAAGTTTTGGCCAAGCTGGGTTGCCTGGCTCTTGTGTTTATGCCCTACGTTCCCGTTAATTCGGCTAGGGCATAAGGGGAGCACCTCTGCGATTGTTACTGCCGGGTCAGCCGGATGTGTACCTCAGACTGGGTGAAGCCGAAAGCTAGTGTTCTTAAGGGAATATTCGGTCGGTGAACAAAAGATGACTTTTAATTATTGCAATACATGCCCCATATGTTTATATCCTGCGTCTCTTTTCGCAGTTCGGACATGCACATTAATGCATGCGTACCCAGGGAAAGGAACCATTAACAGAACTATTCTCCCTGGAAGATGTTTCTTACTATCCATGTAATATAACATAGCTAGTTGGGTACTTGTCTGTTCAAGCACTTATGACCCCTACGTCTGGTTTCCACGCGTACCCCGGTTTTTACATAACTGAGCGGGTATTCGGATACACTCCGGACTGTCGGGTCCGAAGGATGAAGCGAAAATGTCCGCCATGACGAATGATTTACAATCCGGCTAGGGACAAGATATGTCATTTGAAGTACACAGTCACTTAGACTGACTAAATTCTTCTTCTATACCATCCAACAAGCTGTCTAGCCTACAATCCCATTGGGAATACTTTGCGGCTAATTTTACCTGGTCATATACCAGACTAACGGGGATCTCTTTCCCATCAGACCCTACAGGTCCGACCTCGGCCATGTGGTTCGGGTCAGCCTTGGTATATCGCGTCTTCACCATGGCCCAGGCTTCCCTTGCACCTTGTCGGTAGGCCGATATCTTCCATAATCGGAAGCGCCGCCGCGCTCCCTTGGGCATCTCTACGAGCTCCCCCATGCCTCCTGGCAGGGAGGCGGATGGCCACAAGGCCTGGGCAATGCCCTGCATCACCTGCCGAACTTGTTCGTGCAGTTGTGAGAGCTCTTGAAGAAGATCGACCGCAGATCCGGGCATCTCCTCTTTGGGACGACCCTTCAGCATACCTACAGATATAACTCTGTTAGCCGGTTTCTTCGCCGAACTCTATAAAAGTTCGTTCAAGCACTTACTAAAAATGCCGCGTCGAAGCCTCTTATTCTCCTTTACGGGGTCAGCGAGCTGGGCCCGAACATCTTTCAGTTCAACGCCCAGCCGGGTATTGGCATCTTGGAGATCGTTTTTCTCCCGCCTAACCCGCGTAAGCACGCGCTCGCCAGCCTCTAGCTATCGTTGAGCATGTTGCTCATCCCCTCGCACGATCTTCGGATTCACTCCGGGATTATCTACAGAATCTATTGTTAGATTTGCATGCATGCCGAATACTAACTGGTACATGTCATTTCATTCTTTTCGATCAAGACAAGTATTACCAGATGGGGCCTTCTTGGACTCCTCCATTCCGGCAACTGCGGCCCGTAGCTGGGCTTTGCACTCCTCCAGCTCTCGAGACAACTGGGTATTATTCTCCGTAAGAACCTACGCATATAATGATCCTTAAATTAGTTGTGCCAACTGTTTCAAGTCTCAGGGGCTACTGATATACATAATTATCAGATTTTCTTACCCGTATATCCTTTACATACTGGTCCGTGGCTCTGGCAAGGCCATTTTGAGCAGCTCGGATGTACGCGTCTCCTGAGTTGAAGGCATCGAATGCCTCTTCGGAGAAACTAGGGTCGCAAAGTACGGCCCGGCGACGCCTGTGATTCATGGCGCTCTCCACTTCGGAATTCGTAGCGGACAGCCTATCCGCATCCTCTGTAGGAGGAACATCCGGTGTTTCCCCCACGTTAGCATCTGCCCCTAAGTCCGGCTCTGGAGTCCGGCTGGTGGAGGCGTGGCCGGCAGGCTCTTCGGACATGGTCCAGCGAGCGTTTTTTCTGCCAGGAACCATGGACGTTATTATATTTTAAAGACGAAAACCACGGAGCAGGGTTTTTTCATACCTCTGCGACGGCGTCTCAGTCCTGACCGCCTTCCTTTTAAGCCTACCCGGCTTCGGTGCCCCTTGTTGATGAGTCACCGCGGGTTCGGCATGGCGCCCCGAGGGCCTTCCCTGTAAGACGCAATACATGTGGGGTGGGTGAAGTGCAAAGAAGGGATCCTTCTCGAAAGTTAGGATTGCGGTTTTACTTACATGCGATGAAGGGAGCAGGCCAGGATAATCGGCTATGATGGCCACCAAGGCACCGTTGCAGCTTAACTGATAGAACGTCTTGTCGACGAGCTCCACAAATATGTCCAGATCTTCTTCGAGTCCGGGGTCCAGGGCCCGGTCAGGGTCCTCTGGCTGTGGAGACAGGCTGTGGACCTCCCTCACAGCTTTTCGCAGTTCCTGCTATGAAATAGCAAGGTAAATATTTATGATGAAGAATGCGGGAAGGTCTGGAGTAAAAGGTAACAGCTCACCCAGTTTGGGGGGTTGTACATGGAGAATCCATCCCGTGGCTTAATGCAGATGAACTCCTCTTCCTCTCCTTTGTACAAATCGGACAGTATTTTCGCTAGAGCAGCGGCGGAGTCCAGACCTTTACGACCGCAGCGGGTGGCATCGTCTTCTCCATTGAAATGCCACATGGGTTTCCCCCGATACTCAAGTGGCTGCACCCCCCGCATTATACATATTGACATAACCTCGACTATTGTCAGTCCTGATTTGGCCAGCGTTTTTATCCTGCCCATCAGGTAAAGGACCTCTCTGTTATCTTCCTCCTGGGGGCTCCGAGGGCGCCAACTGTGGCGTTTCTTCAAAGGGGCATTATCAAACTCAGGAAGGCCCATCCGAATAGGGTCCGGAAGGGGGACGTCCTCCATATAAAACCACTCCGAAGGCCAGTCTTCGGATGTCTTCTTCGGAGTACCGTACAGGTATCCGATCCCGGCAATGCGCCATATTTTGGCTCCGCCCACTTTTTTGACCTTGAAGACTGCAGGGCTTACACCCCACAGCATTTTATTAATGATAAGAGCAGGAACAATACAGTGCTTCCTCAAGTTGAGGAAAAATAAAAAGAAGAATAAAACAAGAACCTAAAGAAGGCTATATAAGGGAGGGATGTACTATACCTAATAATTACAATGCTACACTTAACGAACTCTCCTCAAGGAGGTAGGAAATCAATCCTGTGTACGGGGTACGAGGCAGAATAGCCTCTTCCCACTTGATATATTGACCCCTCCTGTGTACGGGGTACGAGGCAGAACAGCCTCTTCCATAGCTCGAAATGAGCTTCGCAGCCCAGAAACAGCTCGCAAAAGGCGACGTAGCCGGCGATGTGTAATATGGAGGCGGGAGTAAAGTTATGCAGTTGGAGGCCATAGAACTCCAGGAGCCCGCGGAGGTACGGATGGATTGGAAATCCGAGTCCCCTCAATAAGTAAGGGACAAGGCATACCCGCTCCCCCCTGGATGGGTTGGGAAAGCTCTCCGCTTGCTCCCCGCCATTATAAGTGGGTAGTCCGGCTCGGACGGGGACCATATACGCAGGAGGGAGAAACCCCTGGGTCTGCAACTCTACTAATTGGCTGTGGGGGACGGAATACTTCTCCCAATTGCCTGGCTTAGTGCTACAGGAGCAAGAGGAGGAGCTACGATGGCCGGCCATGATGGGATGGACTTTTCCGGGCGCGCTCTGATGGATACTCGCTGTGGGAGGATGGTGTGATCTGGATCTGAGGATCCCCGTCTCTTTAAATAGACGATCTACTTACATGGTTAGGGTGGTAAATGTAAAAATGCCCCGACTTCTCGCATTCGCTCGACACGTGGAGATAGCCATTATTAAAGCACAGAAGCCGAGGAGTGCAACATTCATGGGAAGCTGGACACTACTCGTTACGACAGGTACTCGGGATTTGGAGAAGAACCCGCCTTGCAATGCCGAAGACAATCTGCGCGCCGGACTCATCATCATTGAAGCCTGGTTCAGGGACTACTGAGGGAGTCCTGGATTAGGGGGTCCTCGGACAGCCGGACTATATACTTTGGCCAGACTGTTGGACTATGAAGATACAAGATTGAAGACTTCGTCCCGTGTCCGGGTGGGACTCTCCTTTGCGTGGAAGGCAAGCTTGGCAATTCGGATATGTAGATCTCCTCCCTTGTAACCGACTCTGTGTAACCCTAGACCCCTCTGGTGTCTATATAAACCAGAGGGTTTAGTCCATAGGACAACAACAATCATAATCATAGGCTAGCTTCTAGGGTTTAGCCTCTACGATCTCGTGGTAGATCAACTCTTGTAGTACTCATATCATCAAGATCAATCAAGCAGAAAGTAGGGTATTACCTCCATCGAGATGGCCCGAACCTGGGTAAACATTGTGTCCCCCGCCTCCTGTTACCATTAGCCTTAGACGCACAGTTCGGGACCCCCTACCCGAGATCCGCCGGTTTTGACACCGACACCCACCCTCGTGGACGGCCCGGAACTCTTCTGGCCCAACTCTTTTACTCCAGGGGCTTCTTTTGGTCCATAAAAAATCATCAAAAATTGGCACGTCAATTGGACTCCGTTTGGTATTCCTTTTCTGTAAAACTGAAAAACAAACAAAACTAGCACTGGGCTCTAGCTTAATAGGTTAGTCCCAAAATCATATAAAATAGCATATAAATGCATATAAAACATCCTAGATGGTTAATATAATAGCATGGAACAATAAAAAATTATAGATACGTTGGAGATGTATCAAGCATTCCCAAGCTTAATTCCTGCTCGTCGTCAAGTAGGTAAATGATAAAAACAGAATTTTTGATGTGGAATGCTACCTAAGATAATTTTCAATGTAATTTTCCTTATTGTGGCATGAAAGTTCAGATCCGAAAGATCCAAGACAAAAGTTTAATATTGACATAAAAACAATAATACTTCAAGCATACTAACCAAGCAATTATGTCTTCTCAAAATAACATAGCCAAAGAAAGCTCATCCCTACAAAATCATATAGTTTGGCCATGCTTCATTTTCGTCACCACAAAATGCTCCGATCATGCACAACCCCGATGACAAGCCAAGCAATTGTTTCATACTTTAACATTCTCAAACTTTTTCAACTTTCACGCAATATATGAGCGCGAGCCATGGACATAGCACTATAGGTGGAACAGAGTATGATGATCGAGGTTGTATGGAGAAGACAAAAAGGGAGAAAGTCTCACATCAACGCGGCTAATCAACGGGCTATGGAGATGCCCATCAATTGATGTCAATGTGAGGAGTAGGGATTGCCATGCAACGGATGCACTAGAGCTATAAATGTATGAAAGCTCAACAAAATAAACTAAGTGGGTGTGCATCCAACTTGCTTGCTCACGAAGACCTAGGGCATTTTGAGGAAGCCCATCATTGGAATATACAAGCCAAGTTCTATAATGAAAATTCCCACTAGTATATGAAAGTGACAAAATAAGAGACTCTCTATCATGAAGATCATGGTGCTACTTTGAAGCACAAGTGTGGTAAAAGGATAGTAGCATTGCCCCTTCTCTCTTTTTCTCTCATTTTTTTTGGGCCTTCTCTTTTTTTGGCCTTTCTCTTTTTTTGGGCCTTCTCCTTTTTTATTTGGCCTTTATCTTTTTTTCCTCACATGGGACAATGCTCTAATAATGAAGATCATCACACTTCTATTTACTTACAACTCAAAAATTACAACTCGATACTAGAACAAAATATGACTCTATGTGAATGCCTCCGGCGGTCTACGGGGATGTGCAATGAATCAAGAGTGACATGTATGAAAAATTATGAACGGTGGCTTTTCCACAAATACGATGTCAACTACATGATCATGCAAGGCAATATGACAATGAAGAAGCGTGTCATAATAAACGGAACGGTGGAAAGTTGCACGGCAATATATCTCGGAATGGCTATGGAAATGCCATAATAGGTAGGTATGGTGGCTGTTTTGAGGAAGATATAAGGAGGCTTATGTGTGATAGAGTGTATCATATCACGGGGTTTGGATGCACCGGCGAAGTTTGCACCAACTCTCGAGGTGAGAATTGGCAATGCACGGTACCAAAGAGGCTAGCAATGATAGAAGGGTGAGAGTGCGTATAATCCATGGACTCAACAATAGTCATAAAGAACTCACATACTTATTGCAAAAATCTACAAGTCATGAAAACCAAGCACTACGCGCATGCTCCTAGGGGGATAAATTGGTAGGAAAAGACCATCGCTCGTCCCCGACCGCCACTCATAAGTAAGGCAATCAAAGAACACCTCATGCTTCAAATTTGTCACACAACGGTTACCATACGTGCATGCTACGGGACTTGCAAACCTTAAGACAAGTATTTCTCAATCTCACAATTACTCAACTAGCACGACTCTAATATCACCATCTTTATATCTCAAAACAATTATCAACTATCAAACTTCTCATAGTATTCAATGCACTCTATATGAAAGTTTTTATTATACCCATCTTGGATGCCCATCATATTAGGACTAATTTTATAACCAAAGCAAATTACCATGCTGTTCTAAAAGACTCTCAAAATAATATAAGTGAAGCATGAGATATCAGCAGTTTCTTCAAAATAAAACTACCGCCATGCTCTAGGAAGATATAAGTGAAGCACTAGAGCAAATGACAAACTACTCCAAAAGATATAAGTGAAGATCAATGAGTAGTTGAATAATTATGTAACTATGACTTTGTAACATTTAAGAATTTCAGATCTTGGTATTTTATTCAAACATCAAGTAAAACAAAACAAAAGAAAATGATGCTCCAAGCAAAACACATATCATGTGGTGAATAAAAATACAGCTCCAAGTAAAGTTACCGATGAATGAAGACGAAAGAGGGGATGCCATCCGGGGCATCCCCAAGCTTAGGCTCTTGGTTGTTCTTGAATATTACCTTGGGATGCCTTGGGCATCCCCAAGCTTAGTATCTTGCCACTCCTTATTCCATAGTTCATCGAATCTTTACCCAAAACTTGAAAACTTCACAACACAAAACTCAACAGAAAACTCGTAAGCTCCGTTAGTATAAGAAAATAAATCACCACTTAGGTACTGTTGTGAACTCATTATAAATTCATATTGGTGTAATATCTACTGTATTCCAACTTCTCTATGGTTCATACCCTCCGATAATACTCATAGATTCATCAAAATAAGCAAACAACACAATGAAAACAGAATCTGTCAAAAACAGAACAGTCTGTAGTAATCTGTATCATTCGAATACTTATGTAACTCCAAAAATTCTGAAATAAATTGGTGGACCTTAGGGATTTGTCTATTAATCATCTGCAAAAATAATCAACCTAAAATCACTCTCCAGTAAAACATGGCAGCTAATCTCGTGAGCGCAAAAGTTTCTGTTTTTTACAGCAAGATCGCAAAGACTTCACCCAAGTCTTCCCAAAGGTTCTACTTGGCACAAACACTAATTAAAACATAAAACCACATCTAAACAGAGGCTAGATGAATTATTTATTACTAAACAGGAGAAAAAAGCAAATAACAAAAATAAAATTGGGTTGCCTCCCAACAAGCGCTAACGTTTAACGCCCCTAGCTAGGCATGATGATTTCAATGATGCTCACATAGAAGATAAGAATTGAAACATAAAGAGAGCATCATGAAGAATATGACTAGCACATTTAAGTCTAACGCACTTCCTATCCATGGGAATTTTGTGAGCAAACAACTTATGGGAACAATAATCAACTAGCATAGGAAGGCAAAACAAGCATAACTTTAAAACTTTAAGCACATAGAGAGGAAACTTGATATTATTCCAATTCCTACAAGCATATGTTCCTCCCTCATAATAATTTTCAGTAGCATCATGAATGAATTCAACAATATAACTATCATGTGAGGCATAATCCAATTGAAAATTAAAATCACGATGACAAGTTTCATGGTTATCATTATTCTTTATAGCATACATGTCATCACAATAATCATCATAGATAGCAACTTTGTTCTCATAATCAATTGGAACCTCTTCCGAAATAGTGGATTCATCACTAAATAGTCATGACCTCTCCAAATCCACTTTCATCAATATAATCATCATAAATAGGAGGCATGCTTTCATCATAACAAATTTGCTCATCAAAAATTGGGGGACAAAAAAAATCATCTTCATCAAACATAGCTTCCCCAATCTTGTGGCTTTGCATATCATTAGCGTCATGGATAGTCAAGGAATTGATACTCACAACATTGCAATCATGCTCATCATTCAAATACTTAGTGCCAAACATTCTAATGCATTCTTCTTCTAGCACTTGAGCACAATTATCGGAATCCTTATTTCCACGAAAGACATTAAAAAGATGAAGCATATGAGGCATCCTCAATTCCATTTTTTAGTTTTCATTTATAGATTAAACTAGTGATAAAAATAAGAAACTATAAGATTCGATTGCAAGATCTAAAGATATACCTTCAAGCACTCACCTCCTCGGCAACGGCGCCAGAAATTGCTAGATGTCTACTACACAACCTTCTTCTTGTAGACGTTGTTGGGCCTCCAAGTGCAGAGGTTTGTAGGTCAGTAGCAAATTTCCCTCAAGTGGATGACCTAATGTTTATCAATCCGTGGGAGGCGCAGGATGAAGATGGTCTCTCTCAAGCAACCCTGCGACCAAATAACAAAGAGTCTCTTGTGTCCCCAACACACCTAATACAATGGTAAATTGTATAGGTGCACTAGTTCGGCGAAGAGATGGTGATACAAGTGCAATATGGATGGTAGATATATGTTTTTAATCTGAAATTATAAAAACAGCAAGGTAACAAGTGATAAATGTGAGCACAAATGGTATTGCAATGCTAGGAAACAAGGCCTAGGGTTCATACTTTCACTAGTGCAAGTTCTCTCAACAATAATAACATAATTGGATCATATAACTATCCCTCAACATGCAACAAAGAGTCACTCCAAAGTCACTAATAGCAGATAACAAACGAAGAGATTATTGTAGGGTACGAAACCACCTCGAAGTTATTCTTTCTGATCAATCTATTCAAGAGTCCGTAGTAAAATAACACGAAGCTATTCTTTCTGTTCGATCTATCTTAGAGTTTGTACTAGAATAACACCTTAAGACACAAATCAACCAAAACCCTAATGTCACCTAGATACTCCAATGTCACCACAAGTATCCGCGGATATGATTATATGATATGCATCACACAATATCAGATTCATCTATTCAACCAACACAAAGAACTTCACATAGTGCCCCAAAGTTTCTACCGGAGAGTCAAGACGAAAACGTGTGCCAACCCCTATGCATAAGTTCACAAGGTCACTGAACCCGCAAGTTGATCACCAAAACATACATCAAGTAGATCACGTGAATATCCCATTGTCACCACAGATAAGCACATAGAAGATATACATCAAGTGTTCTCAAATCCTTAAAGACTCAATCCGATAAGATAACTTCAAAGGGAAAACTCAATCCATTACAAGAGAGTAGAGGGGGAGAAACATCATAAGATCCAACTATAATAGTGCTACCTCTTGAGCATGCGTTGGTTTTCCCTTGAAGAGGAAAGGGTGATGCAGCAAAGTAGTGTAAGTATTTCCCTCAGTTTTTGAGAACCAAGGTATCAATCCAGTAGGAGCCTACATGCAAATTGCCTAATACCTGCAGAAACAATCAAGAACCTTGCAACCAACGCGGTAAAGGGGTTGTCAATCCCTTCACGACCACTTGAAAAAGTGAGATCTGATAGAGATAATAAGATAAATGTTTTTGGTATTTTTCTTGTATAGATTGGAAAATAAAGATTGCAAAATAAACGGCGACAGAAATAGCTAGTAGACGGGAAACTAATATGATGTAAAATAGACCCGGGGGCCATAGGTTTCACTAGTGGCTTCTCTCCAGATAACATATATTACGGTGGGTGAACAAATTACTGCCGAGCAATTGATAGGGAAGTGCATAGTTATGAGAATATAGGCATGATCATGAACATAGGCATCACGTCCGTGTCAACTAGACCGAAACGATTCTGCATCTACTACTATTACTCCACACATCGAGCGCTATCCAGCATGCATCTAGAGTATTAAGTTCATAAGAACGGAGTAACGCTTTAAGCAAGATTGATATAAACCCCATCTTTTTATCCTCAATGGCAACAATACAATATGTGTCGGATCCCTTTCTGTCATTGGGATCGAGCACCGCAAGATTGAACCCAAAGCTAAGCACTTCTCCCATTGCAAGAAAGATCAATCTAGTAGGCCAAACCAAACTGATAATTCGAAGAGGCTTGCAAAGATATCAAATCATGCATATAAGAATTCAAAGAAGAATCAAATATTGTTCATAGATAATCTTGATCATAAACCCACAATTCATCGGATCTCGACAAACACACCGCAAAAAGTATTACATCGAATAGATCTCCCAGAACATCGAGGAGAACTTTGTATTGAGAACCAAAGAGAGATAAGAAGCATCTAGATAATAACTATGGACCCAAAGGTCTGTGGTAAACTACTCACACATCATCGGAGAGGATATGGTGTTGATGTAGAAGCCCTCCGTGATCGAATCCCCCTCTGGCAGAACGCCAGAAAAGGCCGCAAGATGGGATCTCATGGGTACAGAAGGTTGCGACGGTGGAAAATTGGTTTCGTGGCTCCCTGGATGTTTTCAGGGTATAAGAGTATATATAGGCGAAAGAAGTAGGTCGGTGGAGCTACGAGGGGCCCACGAGGGTGGGGGCGCGCCCTCCTGCCTCGTGGGTGCCTCGTTGCTTCCTTGACATCCACTCCAAGTCTCCTGGATTGCGTTTGTTCCAAAAAAGATCCTCGTGAAGGTTTCGTTCTGTTTGGATTCCGTTTGATATTCCTTTTCTGCGAAACAGTGAAATAGGCAAAAAAACAACAATTTGCACTGGGCCTTCGGTTAATAGGTTAGTCCCAAAAAATAATATAAAAGAGCATAATAAAGCCAATTAAACATCCAAAACAGATAATATAATAGCATGGAACAATAAAAAATTATAGATACATTGGAGACGTATCAAGCATCCCCAAGCTTAATTCATGCTCATCCTCGAGTAGGTAAATGATAAAACAAATTTTTTGATGTGGAATGCTACCCAACATAATTTTCAATGTAATTCTCTTTATTGTGGCATGAATGTTTAGATCCAAAAGATTCTAGACAAAGTTTTAATATTGACATAAAAATATTAATACTTCAAGCATGCCAACCAAGCAATTATGTCTTATCAAAATAACATAGCCAAAGAAAGCTTATCCCTATAAAATCATATAGTTTGGCCATGCTTCATTTTCGTCACACAAAATGCTTCCATCATGCACAACCCCAATGACAAGCCAAGCAATTGTTTCATACTTAGCATTTTCAAACTCTTTCAACTTTTACGCAATATATGAGCGCAAGCCATGGACATAGCACTATGGGTGGAATAGCATATGATGATGGGGGTTATGTGAGAAGACAAAAAAGGAGAAAGTCTCACATTGACGCAGCTAATCAACGGGTTATGGAGATGCCCATCAATTGATGTCAATGCGAGGAGTAGGGATTGCCATGCAACGGATGCACTAGAGCTATAAATATATGAAAGCTCATCAAAAGAAACTAAGTGGGTGTGGATCCAACTTGCTTGCTCACGAAGACCTAGGGCATTTTGAGGAAGCCATCATTGGAATATACAAGCCAAGTTCTATAATGAAAAATTCCCACTAGTATATGAAAGTGACAAAATAAGAAACTCTCTATCATGAAGATCATGGTGCTATTTTGAAGCACAAGTGTGGAAAAGGGATAGTAACATTGTCCCTTCTCTCTTTTTCTGTCATTATTTTTTTCTTTTTTTGTTTGGTCTTCTTTGGCCTCTTTTTTTTTATTTGGGCTTCTTGGGCCTCTCTTTTTTCGTCCAGAGTCTCATCCCGACTTGTGGGGGAATCATAGTATCCATCATCCTTTCCTCACATGGGACATTGCTCTAATAATGAAAATCATCACACTTCTATTTACTTACAACTCAAGAATTACAACTCGATACTTAGAAAAAAAATATGACTATGTGAATGCCTCCGGCAGTGTACCGGGATATGCAATGAATCAAGAGCGACATGTATCAAAGTGGCTTTGCCACAAATACGATGTCAACTACATGATCATGCAAAGCAATATGACAATGATGGAGCGTGTCATAATAAACGGAACGGTGGTAAGTTGCATGGCAATATATCTCGGAATGGCTATGGAAATGCCATAATAGGTAGGTATGGTGGCTGTTTTGAGGAAGATATAATGAGGCTTATGTGTGATAGAGCGTATCTTATCACGGGATTTGGATGCACCTGCGAAGTTTGCGCCAACTCTCCAGGTGAGAAAGGGCAATGCACGGTACCGGAGAGGCTAGCAATGATGGAAGGGTGAGAGTGCGTATAATCCATGGACTCAACATTAGTCATAAAGAACTCACATACTTATTACAAAAATCTACAAGTCATCAAAACTAAGCACTACACGCATGCTCCTAGAGGGATAGATTGGTAGGAAAAGACCATCGCTCGTCCCTGACCGCCACTCATATGGGAAGCACTCAAAGAACACCCCATGCTTCAAATTTATCACACAACGTTTACCATACGTGCATGCTACGGGACTTGAAAACCTCAACACAAGTATTTCTCAATTCCACAATTACCCAACTAGCATGACTCTAACATTACCACCTTTATATCTCAAAACAACTATCAAGTATCAAACTTATCATAGTATTTAATGCACTCTTTATGAAAGTCTTTATTATACCCATCTTGGATGCCTATCATATTAGGACTAATTTTATAGGCAAAGAAAATTACCATGCTGTTCTAAAAGACTCTCAAAATAATGTAAGTGAACCATGAGAGATCAATAATTTCTATAAAATGAAACCACCACCGTGCTCTAAAAAGGTATAAGTGCAGCACAAGAGCAAAATTATCTAGCTCAAAAGATATAACTGAAGCACATAGAGTATTCTAATAAATTCCGATTCATGTGTGTCTCTTCAAAAGGTCTGTACAGAAAGTATGATTGTGGTAAACTAAAAAGCAAAGACTCAAATCATACAAAACACTCCAAGCAAAACACATATCATGTGGTGAATAAAAATATAGCCTCGAGTAAGTTACCGATAGACTAAGACGAAAGAGGGGATGCCTTCCGGGGCATCCCCAAGCTTAGGCTTTTGGTTGTCCTTGAATTTTAACTTGGGGTGCCTTGGGCATCCCCAAGATTGGGATTTTGCCACTCCTTGTTCCAAAATCCATCAAATCTTTACCCAAAAACTTGGAAACTTCACAACACAAAACTCAAACAGAAAATCTCATGAGCTCCGTTAGTATAAGAAAACAAATCACCACCTTAAGGTACTATAATGAACTCATTCTTTATTTATATTGGTATTAAACCTACTGTATTCCACCTTCTCTATGGTTCATACCCCCTGATACTAGCCATACATTTATTGAAATAAGCAAACAACACACGAAAAACAGAATATGTCAAAAACAGAGCAGTCTGTAGCAATCCGTATCAAACCCATACTTATGTAACTCAGAAAATTCTGAAAAAATAGGACGACCTAGATAATTTGATTGTTGATCTACTGCAATTGGAATCAGTATTTTATCGTTCTCTGGTGATTTTTAACAATTGTTTTCGTGAGCAGAAAGTTTCTGTCTTTTTCAGCAAGATCAAATAATTATCACCCAAGAAAATCCTATAAGTTTTACTTGGCACAAACACTAATTAAAACATAAAACCACATCTAACCAGAGGCTAGATGAATTATTTGTTATTAAACAGAAACAAAAAGCAAGGAACAAAAATAAAATTGGTTTGCCTCCTGCTACCTCTTGAGCACTGCGTTGGTTTTCCCTTGAAGAGGAAAGGGTGATGCAGTAAAGCAGCGTAAGTATTTCCCTCAGTTTTTGAGAACCAAGGTATCAATCCAGTAGGAGGCCACGCACGAGTCCCTCGCACCTACACAAACAAATAAAATCCTCGCAACCAACGCAATAAACGGGTTGTCAATCCCTTCACGGTCACTTACAAAAGTGAGATCTGATAGATATATAAGATAATATTTTTGATATTTTTATGATAAAGATGCAAAGTAAAATAAAAGACAATAAAAATAACTAGGTGTTAGAAGATTAATATGATGAAAAATAGACCCGGGGGCCATAGGTTTCACTAGTGGCTTCTCTCGAGAGCATAAGTATTACGGTGGGTAAAGAAATTACTGTTGAGCAATTGACAGAATTCAGCATAGTTATGAGAATATCTAGGTATGATCATGTATATAGGCATCACGTCCGAGACAAGTAGTCCGACTCCTGCCTGCATCTACTACTATTACTCCACACATAGACCGCTATCCAGCATGCATCTACAGTATTAAGTTCAAAAGAACAGAGTAACGCTTTAAGTAAGATGACATGATGTAGAGGGATAAACTCATGCAATATGATATAAACCCCATCTTGTTATCCTCGATGGCAACAATACAATATGTGCCTTGCTGCCCCTACTGTCACTGGGAAAGGACACCGCAAGATTGAACCCAAAGCTAAGCACTTCTCCCATTGCAAGAAAGATCAATCTAGTAGGCCAAACCAAACTGATAATTCGAAGAGACTTGCA
Source organism: Triticum aestivum (assembly GCF_018294505.1). Taxonomy (NCBI): domain Eukaryota; kingdom Viridiplantae; phylum Streptophyta; class Magnoliopsida; order Poales; family Poaceae; genus Triticum; species Triticum aestivum. Next base: position 624,220,779 of record NC_057799.1, on the reverse strand, counting down.
AAGATAACCAATCATACATAAAATAATTCAGAGAAGATTCAAATATTGTTCATAGATAAACTTGATCATAAACCCACAATTCATCGGTCTCAACAAACACACCGCAAAAGAAGATTACATCGAATAGATCTCCACGAGAGAGGGGGAGAACATTGTATTGAGATCCAAAAAGAGAGAAGAAACCATCTAGCTAATAACTATGGACCCAAAGGTCTGAGGTAAACTACTCACAAATCATCGGAGAGGCTATGGTGTTGATGTAGAAGCCCTCCGTGATCGATGCCCCCTCCGGCGGAGCTCCGGAAAAGGCCCCAAGATGGGATCTCACGGGTACAGATGGTTGCAGCGGTGGAATTAGGTTTTTGGCTCTGTATCCGGTAGTTTGGGGGTACGTAGGTATATATAGGAGGAAGAAGTACGTCGGTGGAGCAATGTGGGCCCCACGCGGGTGGAGGGCGCGCCTGGGGGGGTAGGCGCGCCCCCTACCTCATGCCCTCCTGGTTGCTTTCTTGACGTAGGGTCCAAGTCCTCTGGATCACGTTCGTTCCAAAAATCACGTTCCCGAAGGTTTCATTCCGTTTGGACTGTTTGATATTCTTTTTTTTGCGAAGCTCTGAAATAGGCAAAAAACAGCAATTCTGGGTTGGGCCTCCGGTTAATAGGTTAGTCCCAAAAATAATATAAAAGTGTATAATAAAGCCCAATAATGTCCAAAACAGAATATAATATAGCATGGAACAATCAAGAATTATAGATATGTTGGAGACGTATCAAGCATCCCCAAGCTTAATTCCTGCTCGTCCTCTAGTAGGTAAATGATAAAAACAGAATTTTTGATGTGAAATGCTACTTAGCATAATCTCAATGTAATTCTTCTTATTGTGGCACGAATGTTCAGATTTAATATGATTCAAGATAAAAGTTTAATGTTGACATATAAACAATAATACTTCAAGCATGCTAACGAAGCAATTATGTCTTATCAAAATAACATAGCCAAAGCAAGTTATCCCTACAAAATCATATAGTCTGGCTATGCTCCATCTTCCCCGCACAAAATAGTCATATCATGTACAACCCCGGTTTTAGCCAAGCAATTGGTTCATACTTTTTAACGCGCTTCAGCCTTTTCAACTCTTACGCAATACATGAGCGCAAGCCATGGATATAGCACTATGGTGGAATAAGGTATAATGGTAGGGGTTATGTGGGAAGACAAAAAAGGAGAAAGTCTTACATCAACGAGGCTAATCAATGGGCTATGGAGATGCCCATCAATTGATGTCAATGCAAGGAGTAGGGATTGCCTTACAACGGATGCACTAGAGCTATAAGTGTATGGAAGCTGAAACAATAGAAACTAAGTGGGTGTGCATCCAACTTGCTTGCTCACGAAGACCTCGGGCATTTTGAGGAAGCCCATCATTGGAATATACAAGTCAAGTTCTATAATGAAATTTCCCACTAGTATATGAAAGCGACAAAATGAGAGACTCTCTATCATGAAGATCACGGTGCTACTTTGAAGCACAAGTGTGGTAAAAGGATAGTAACATTGTCTCTTCTCTCTTTTTCTCTCATTTTTTTATTTGGGCATTTTCTCTTTTACTTATGGCCTTTTTTTTTCTTTAGTCCGGAGTCTCATCCCGACTTGTGGGGGAATCATAGTCTCCATCATCCTTTCCTCACTTGGGACAATGCTCTAATAATGATGATCATCACACTTTTATTTACTTACAACTCATGAATTACAACTCAATACTTAGAACAAAATATGACTCTATGTGAATGCCTCCGGTGGTGTACCGGGATATGCAATGAATCAAGAGCGACATGTATGAAAGAATTATGAATGGTGGCTTTGCCACAAATACAATGTCAACTAAATGATCATGCAAGGCAATATGACAATAATGGAGCGTGTCATGATAAACGAAACGATGGAAAGTTGCATGGCAATATACCTCGGAATGGCTATGGAAATGCCATAATAGGTAGGTATGGTGGCTGTCTTGAGGAAGATATAAGGAGGTTTATGTGTGATAGAGTGTATCATATCACGGGGTTTGGATGCACCGGCGAAGTTTGCACCAACTCTCAAGGTGAGAAAGGGCAATGCACGGTACCGAAGAGGCTAGAAAATTGCGGAAAGGTAAGTGTCCGTATAATCCATGGACTCACATTAGTCATAAAGAACTCATATACTTACTGAAAAAATTTATTAGCCCTCGAAGCAAAGTACTACTACGCATGCTCCTAGGGGAAGGGTTGGTAGGAGTTAACCATCGCGCGACCCCGACCGCCACACAAAGGATGCCAATCAATAAATACCTCATGCTCCGACTTCGTTACATAACGGTTCACCATACGTGCATGCTACGGGAATCACAAACTCCAACACAAGTATTTTTCAATTCCACATTTACTCAACTAGCACAACTATGATATTACCACCTTTATATCTCAAAACAATTATCTAGTATCAAATTTCTCATGATATTATAATTAAAGCAAATTGCCATGCTATTTTAAGACTCTCAAAATAATATAAGTGAAGCATGAGAGATCAATAGTTTCTATAAAACGAATCCACCACCGTGCTCTAAAAGATATAAGTGAAGCACTAGAGCAAAACTATATAACTCAAAAGATATAAGTGAAGCACATAGAGTATTCTAACAATTTCCGAATCATGTGTGTCTCTCTCAAAAGGTCTGTACAGCAAGGATGATTGTGGTAAACTAAAAAACAAAGACTGAAATAATACAAGACGCTCCAAGCAAAACACATATCATGTGGTGAATAAAAATATAGCTCCAAGTAAAGTTACCGATGGAAGTAGACGAAAGAGGGGATGCCTTCCGGGGCATCCCCAAGCTTTGGCTTTTAGGTGTCCTTAGATTATCTTGGGGTGCCATGGGCATCCCCAAGCTTAGGCTCTTTCCACTCCTTGTTCCATAATCCATCAAATCTTTCACCCAAAACTTGAAAACTTCACAACACAAAACTTAACAGAAAATCTCGTGAGCTCCGTTAGCGAAAGAAAACAAAACACCACTTCAAGGTACTGTAATGAACTCATTCTTTATTTATATTGGTGTTGAACCTACTGTATTCAAAATTCTCTATGGTTTATTAACTATTTTATTAGCCATAGATTCATCAAAATAAGCAAACAACACACGAAAAACAGAATCTGTCAAAAACAGAACAGTCTGTAGTAATCTGTAACTAACGCAAACTTATGTAACTCCAAAACTTCATCCAAAATAGGACGACCTAGAAAATTTGTTTATTTATCAGCAGCAATTGGAATCAATATTTTATCACGTTCTGGTGATTTTTCACAATTATTTTCGTGAACAGAAAGTTTCTGGAATTTTCAGCAAGATCAAATAACTATCATCCAAGAAGATCCTATAGGTTAAACTTGGCACAAACACTAATAAAAACACATATAACCAGAGGCTAGATCAAATATTTATTCCTAAACATAAGCAAAAAGCAAAAAACTAAAAATAAAATTGGGTTGCCTCCCAACAAGCGCTATCGTTTAACGCCCCTAGCTAGGCATAAAAGCAAGGATATATCTAGGTATTGCCATCTTTGGTAGGCAATCCATAAGTGGCTCTCATAATAGATTCATAAGGTAATTTCATTTTATTTCTAGGGAAGTTTTCCATGCCTTTCCTTAATGGAAATTGGAATATAATATTCCCTTCCTTCATATCAATAATTGCACCAATCGTTCTAAGGAAAGGTCTACCAAGAATAATAGGACATGAAGGATTGCAATCTATATCAAGAACAATAAAATCCACGGGCACATAATTCCTATTTGCAACAATAAGAACATCATTAATTCTTCCCATAGGTTTCTTAATGGTGGAATCCGCAAGGTGTAAGTTTAAAGAGCAATCATCAAAATCACGGAAACCTAGCAAATCGCACAAAGTTTTTGGAATCGTGGAAACACTAGCACCCAAATCACACAAAGCATAGCATTCATGATCTTTAATTTTAATTTTAATAGTAGGTTCCCACTCATCATAAAGTTTTCTAGGGACAGAAACTTCCAACTCAAGTTTTTCTTCGTAAGATTGCATCAAAACATCAACGATATGTTTAGTAAAGGCTTTATTTTGACTATAAGCATGTGGAGAATTTAGCACGGATTGCAAAAAGGAAATACAATCTATCAAAGAGCAATTATCATAATTAAATTCCTTGAAATCCAAAATAGTGGGTACATTAATATCTAGAGTTTTGATCTCTTCAATCCCACTTTTACCAATTTTTGCATCAAGATCTAAAAACTCCGAATTTTGGGAACGCCTTCTAGGTAAAGGTGGATCATATTCAGTCCCATCATTATCAAGATTCATATTGCAAAACAAAGATTTAATAGGGGACACATCAATAACTTTTAGATCTTCATCTTTATTTTCATAGAAACTAGAAGAACACGCTTTCAGAAAACAATCTTCTTAGCACGCATCCTAGCGGTTCTTTCTTTGCACTCATCAATGGAAATTCTCATGGCTTTGAGAGACTCATTGATATCATGCTTAGGAGGAATATATCTAAGTTTCAAAGAATCAACATCAAGAGAAATTCTATCAACGTTCCTAGCCAATTCATCAACTTTGAGCAATTTTTCTTCTAGCAAAGCATTGAAATTCTTTTGCGAATTCATAAACTCCTTAACACTAGTCTCAAATTCAGAGGGCATCTTACTAAAAATTCCATAAGAATTGTTGTAGGAATTACCATAATTATTAGAGGCATTACTAGGATACGGCCTAGGATTAAAGTTTCCTCTATACGCGTTGTTACCAAAATTATTCCTACCAACAAAATTCACATCCATAGATTCATTACTATTCTCAATCAAAGTAGACAAAGGCATATCATTAGGATCAGAAGAAACACTCTTAGTAGCAAATAATTTCATAAGTTCATCCATCTTTCCACTCAAAACATTAATTTCTTCTATCGCATGCACTTTTTTATTAGTGGATCTTTCGGTGTGCCATTGAGAATAATTAACCATAATATTATCTAGGAGTTTAGTAGCTTCTCCTAAAGTGATTTCCATAAAAGTGCCTCCCGCGGCCGAATCTAAAAGATTTCTAGAAGCAAAATTCAATCCGGTATAAAAATTTTGTATAATCATCCAAAGATTCAAACCATGTCTAGGGCAATTACGTATCATTAACTTCATCCTCTCCCATGCTTGTGCAACATGTTCATGATCAAGTTGCTTAAAATTCATGATATCGTTTCTAAGAGAGATGATCTTAGCGGGAGGAAAATACTTAGAGATAAAAGCATCTTTGCCCTTATTCCAAGAATCAATATTATTTTAAGGCAAAGAAGAAAACCAAGCTTTAGCACGATCTGAAAAAGGAAATAGCTTCAATTTAACAATATCATTTCCCACATCTTTCTTCTTTTGCATATCACACAAATCAACGAAGCTGTATAGATGAGTAGCGGCATCTTCACTAGGAAGGCCGGCGAATTGATCTTTCATGACAAGATTCAACAAAGCAGCATTAATTTCACAAGATTTAGTATCGGTAAGAGGAGCAATCGGAGTGCTAAGGAAATCATTGTTGTTGGTATTGGTAAAGTCACACAATTTAGTATTATCTTGAGCCATCGTGACAAGCAAGCAATCCAACACACGAGCAAACAAGAAGCAAGCGAAAAAGAGGTGAACGGAAAAGAGAGAGGGCGAATAAAACGGCAAGGGTGAAGTGGGGGAGAGGAAAACGAGAGGCAAATGGAAAATAATGTAATGCGGGAGATAAGGGTTTGTGATGGGTACTTGGTATGTTGACTTTTGCATAGACTCCCCGGCAACGGCGCCAGAAATGGCTCGTTGTCGGGAGTCAAATCTTGACTTGACTTCGCGTAAGCCTCCCTGGCAACGGCGCTAGAAATCCTTCTTTCTACCTCTTGAGCACTGCGTTGGTTTTCCATTGAAGAGGAAAGGGTGATGCAGTAAAGCAGCATAAGTATTTCCCTCAGTTTTTGAGAACCAAGGTATCAATCCAGTAGGAGGCCACGCATGATTCCCTAGCACCTACACAAACAAATAAAATCCTCGCAACCAACACAATAAAGGGGTTGTTAATCCCTTCATGGTCACTTACGAAAGTGAGATCTGATAGATATGATAAGATAATATTTTTGGTATTTTTATGATAAAGATGCAAAGTAAAATAAAAGACAATAAAAATAACTAAGTGTTGGAAGATTAATATGATGGAAAATAGACCCGGGGCCATAGGTTTCACTAGTGGCTTCTCTCGAGAGCCTAAGTATTACGATGGGTAAACAAATTACTGTTGAGCAATTGACAGAATTCAGCATTGTTATGAGAATATCTAGGTATGATCATGTATATAGGCATCACGTCCGAGACAAGTAGACCGACTCATGCCTGCATCTACTACTATTACTCCACACATCGACCGCTATCCAGCATGCATCTAGAGTATTAAGTTCAAAAGAACAGAGTAACGCTTTAAGTAAGATGACATGATGTAGAGGGATAAACTCATGCAATATGATATAAACCCCATCTTGTTATCCTCGATGGCAACAATACAATACGTGCCTTGCTGCCCCTACTGTCACTGGGAAAGGACACCGCAAGATTGAACCCAAAGCTAAGCACTTCTCCCATTGCAAGAAAGATCAATCTAGTAGGCCAAACCAAACTGATAATTCGAAGAGACTTGCAAAGATAACCAATCATACATAAAACAATTCAGAGAAGATTCAAATATTGTTCATAGATAAACTTGATCATAAACCCACAATTCATCGGTCTCAACAAACACACCGCAAAAGAAGATTACATCGAATAGATCTCCACGAGAGAGGGGGAGAACATTGTATTGAGATCCAAAAAGAGAGAAGAAGTCATCTAGTTAATAACTATGGACCCGAAGGTCCAAGGTAAACTACTCACACATCATCGGAGAGGCTATGGTGTTGATGTAGAAGCCCTCCGTGATTGATGCCCCCTCCGGCGGAGCTCCGGAGAAGGCCCCAAGATGGGATCTCACGGGTACAGAAGGTTGCGGCGGTGGAATTAGGTTTTTGACTCCGTATATGGTAGTTTGGGGGTACGTAGGTATATATAGGAGGAAGAAGTACCTCGGTGGAGCAACGTGGGCCCCATGAGGGTGGAGGGCGTGCCTGGGGGGGGGGGGGGGGGGTAGGCGCGCCCCTACCTCGTGCCCTCCTGGTTGCTTTCTTGACATAGGGTCCAAGTCCTCTGGATCACGTTCGTTCCAAAAATCACGTTCCCGAGGGTTTCATTCCGTTTGGACTCCGTTTGATATTCTTTTTCTGCGAAACTCTGAAATAGGCAAAAAACAGAAATTCTGGGTTGGGCCTCCGGTTAATAGGTTAGTCCCAAAAATAATATAAAAGTGTATAATAAAGCCCAATAATGTCCAAAACAGAATATAATATAGCATGGAACAATCAAAAATTATAGATACGTTGGAGACGTATCACCTCCCAACAAGCGCTATCGTTTAACACCCCTAGCTAGGCAAAAAAACAAGAATAGATCTAGGTATTGTCATCTTTGGTAGGAAATTCTTCAATTGAACACTTATAACCCTTAGGAGTTTCCTTCTTTTTATTAATGATCAAACTCCTAGGCAAGAAATCAAGAAATTCATTTGTAGCAAAAGGTTCCTTAATGATAGCGAAAAAGTTGGGGTGAACACTTATCGATTTGAGATCCGCATTTTCCTTACTAGAAGATTCACCCTTATTTTTAGGAACATACATAAATTTGGCAACTTTGGTAGTAGGAGGATTTGAAGTGTTTCTCACGGTAGAAAAGGCAGACCCTAAGTTGGTAGTAATATCCTCAAGTTTATCAATTCTAGTGGAATTTTGATCTATCTTTTCATTAACTATGGGTTCTTTTTCTTGAAAAAATTTCAGAGTAACTCCTACCCTAGATCCATATTGGGTAATTTGGTTGTGGATCTTTTTATCCAAATTCTCGATCAACTCTACAGTGGCAACTTTATTCTCGATAATTTCAAGCCTTTGCATGACATGTTCCAAAGTTAAAATAGTTCCATTAACCAAAAGAGGTGGTGGGCCAAACAAATCTGTCATAGCATTATAAGAATCAAAAGTATGGCTACCCAAGAAATTCCCTCCAGTAATGGTGTCAAGAATATATATGTTCCAAGGAGTGATGCCTACATAAAAATTGCGGAGAAGAACGGAAGTAGATTGCTTCCTAGTGGATCTATTCTGAGCATTGCAAATTCTATGCCAAGCATCTTTTAGATTTTCTCCCTTCCTTTCATTAAAATTAAGAACTTCATGATCAGGAGTACTAACAATGATAGAAGGACTGGCCATAACGGCGAAACAAACGATCTAACACATGGACACACAAGACGCAAGCGAAAAGGAACGAACGAAAAAGGGCGAATAAAACGGCGAAGGTGAAGTGGGGGAGAGAAAAACAAGAGGCAAATGGCAAATAATGTAATGCGAGGGATAAGAGTTTGTGATGGGTACTTGGTATGTCTTGACTTGGCGTAGATCTCCCCGGCAACGGCGCCAGAAATCCTTCGTGCTACCTCTTGAGCATGCGTTGGTTTTCCCTTGAAGAGGAAAGGGTGATGCAGCAAAGTAGCGTAAGTATTTCCGTCAGTTTTTGAGAACCAAGGTATCAATCCAGTAGGAGACTACACGCAAATCGCCTAGTACCTGCACAAACAATCAAGAACCTTGCAACCAACGCGATAAAGGGGTTGTCAATACCTTCACGGCCACTTGCAAAAGTGAGATTTGATAGAGATAATAAGATAAATATTTTTGGTATTTTTGTTCTATAGATTGGAAAATAAAGATTAAAAAATAAACGGCGACAGAAATAGCTAGTTGACGGAAACTAATATGATGTAAAATAGACCCCGGGGGGCATAGGTTTCACTAGTGGCTTCTCTCAAGATAGCATATATTACGGTGGGTGAACAAATTACTGTCGAGCATTTGATAGAAAAGCGCATAGTTATGAGAATATCTAGGCATGATCATGAACATAGGCATCACGTCCGTGTCAAGTAGATCGAAACGATTCTACATCTACTACTATTACTCCACACATCAACTGCTATCCAGCATGCATCTAGAATATTAAGTTCATAAGAATGGAGTAACGCTTTAAGCAAGATGACATGATGTTGAGGGATAAACTCAAGAAATATGATATAAACCTCATATTTTTATCCTCGATGTCAACAATACAATACGTGTCGGTTCCCTTTCTTTCACTGGGATCGAGCACCGCAAGATTGAACCCAAAGCTAAGCACTTCTCCCATTGCAAGAAAGATCAATCTAGTAGGCCAAACCAAACTGATAATTCGAAGAGACTTGCAAAGATATCAAATCATGCATATAAGAATTCAGAGAAGAATCAAATATTGTTCATAGATAATCTTGATCATAAACCCATAATGCATCGGATCTCGACAAACACACAGCAAAAAGTATTACATCGAATAGATCTCCAAGAACATCGAGGATAACTTTGTATTGAGAACCAAAGAAAGAGAAGAAGCCATCTAGCTAATAACTATGGACCCGAAGGTCTATGGTAAACTACTCACACATCATCGGAGAGGCTATGGTGTTGATGTAGAAGCCCTCCGTGATCGAATCCCCCTCTGGCGGAGCGCCGGAAAAGGCCCCAAGATGGGATCTAACGGGTACAGAAGGTTGCGGCGGTGGAAAAGTGATTTCGTGGCTCCCCTGGATGTTTTCAGGGTATAAGAGTATATATAGGCGAAAGAAATAGGTCGGTAGAGCTATGAGGGGCCCACAACGGTGGGGGCCGCGCCTACCCGCCCTGGGCGCGCCCTCCTACCTCGTGGCTGCCTCGTTGCTTCCTTGACTTCCACTCCAAGTTTCCTGGATTGCGTTTGTTCCAAAAAAGATCCTCGCGAAGGTTTCGTTCCGTTTGGGTTCTGTTTGATATTCCTTTTCTGCGAAACACTGAAATAGGCAAAAAACAGAAATTTGCACTGGGCCTTCGGTTAATAGGTTAGTCCCAAAAATAATATAAAAGAGCATAATAAAGCCCATTAAACATCCAAAACAGATAATATAATAGCATGGAACAATAAAAAATTATAGATACGTTGGAGACGTATCAAATAGCAAAGCTCGCGATACATCAAGATCGTGCCGAATCAAGAACACGAGAGAGAGAGAGAGATCAAACACATAGCTACTGGTACATACCCTCGGCCCCGAGGGTGAACTACTTCCTTCTCGTCATGGAGAGCGCCGGGTGATGAAGATGGCCATCGGTGAGGGATCCCCCCCCCCCGGCAGGGTGCCGGAACATGGTCCCGATTGGTTTTTGGTGGCTACAAAGGCTTGCGGCGGCGGAACTCCCGATCTCGGTTATTTTCTGGAGGTTTTTGTAATTATAGGAATTTTGGCGTAGGTCTCATGTCAGGGGGGTCTCCGAGTCGTCCACGAGATAGGGGGACGCGCCTTGGAGGGTAGGGCGCACCCCCACCCTCGTGGACGGCCCGGGACTCTTCTGGCCCAACTCTTTTACTCCGGGGGTTTCTTTTGGTCCATAAAAGATCATCAAAAATTGGCACGTCAATTGGACTCCGTTTGGTATTCCTTTTCTGTAAAACTCAAAAACAAGGAAAAAATAGAAACTGGCACTGGGCTCTAGGTTAATAGGTTAGTCCCAAAAATCATATAAAATAGCATATAAATGCATATAAAACATCCTAGATGGATAATATAATAGCATGGAACAATAAAAAATTATAGATACGTTGGAGACGTATCATAAAACCATATTTTTTATCTCCAATTTTATCAATTGGCAAAGATTCATCTTCTTGCAAAACTCTAGCTTTTATTGCCGCATAATCAGGAAATAGCCCCTTTTCATGTTGTTGAAGGCAAAGAGCACTAATCCTCTTATTTTGGGCTAAACTCTTCAATGCAGCCACCACTACCTCATATTCTATAATATTGGGCACATCCGCTCCTGTAAAATTTACATTTATTCGGCTATGACCAGAAAGGTGTGAAGTCGAATTATGAACATCTACAGTTGTGTATGGTGCTAAAAAATTATTGACATGAGGTGTAGTATATGACGGTTGAGAGTAATTCGCCGAATAGCTAGTAGTAGCATGGCCAATTCTCCCATCCATCGGCATGGTTGAACTAGTATAGTGCAAATTAGTTGTCGATGAATAAAAATGTGAAACACTTTGTCGCATGCTATTGGAAGTTCCTAGAAGAGGTGTTTCAACTTGATTGACCGAACTCATCATGTTGTTCATCGGCATATAGATTTGTGGAGTTGCCGATGCATTGGAGTTGGGATACATATGTTGCATGTTGCTAAAATTATATGAAGTTGAAGCATGAAGATTATTCTGAATCACTAGTGCAGAACCGGGCTGTATCACCGGTTCGTAAGGGCCTTTAGTGCCGGTTCTGCAACCGGCACTAAAGGATGGGGACTAAAGGTCCCCCCTTTAGTACCGGTTCTGCACGAACCGCCGCTAAAGGGCCACCACGTGGCACGAGCCAGCGTCGGGGGCGGGGAGCCCTATAGTACCGGTTGGTAACACCAACCGGTACTAAAATATTTGGTGGGTTTTGGTTTTATTTTTTATTTTTCCTTTAATTTTGTGTTTTCCATTTAAACCTTTTTTGTTTGCTGGTATTTTATGATACTACATATTGTACACGTTATGCATATATATAAATAGAACTTGTTGCGGGAATTTGTTGCTATATATTTACTAGATGATACCCCGCGCGTTGCTGCGGGAATTTGTGGCTATATATTTAATTGCGATTTGGTTGAATGAAATTTTGCCAAGGTAATTTGTTCTCTTTAGCAATGCACAATACTGCGATCCATGTAAAAATAATGCAATCTTGCTAACAAAATGGTGGAATATGAGTTTACCTCGAATGGGTAGTAAGAGGCCATAAAAATTAGCTAGCCATCAATATTACGTCTGCGGCATCAGCTGTAATATAAAGAACTCTGTCTATGTGCACACCATTGTAAAATATACTGAATGTGCATTAAAATAGCTGTAAATATTTTTTTCAATTGAAATTAAAAAGAATTACAAATGCCATGCACCATAAAGACTTAACTTACGTATTCTCATCTATCAGATCAGAGGACAGAGAGTTAGCCTTCCATCCCAACATGAAACTGCAATGCAACATCGGATGGAAAATGTCCAAATGGGAACTGAAAAAGGGGGATCAGGAAGAATCTATATCTATACCTACTAATAAAGTAAGGTGCGTTTCCCCGATTTTTTCATCCGTTCACCGTCAAAATTTATTTTTCTATCCGAGGTGGTACTAAATTTTTGTGCGTCCATCTGTATTTTTAGCAATCACGAATTTCGTACTCGGCCCGCACATGATGTGGCCCAGTAAAGCCAGCCCATTTATTTGCCTGCCCATGTAGCTTCAAAAAGCCTATTTCTCGCACCGGGTGGTAGATAGTTTGAGTTCGCACTGGGCTGGCCCATTTTGTTTTTCCGTCCAAATTAATTTTTATTTTTAAATTATTTCGTAATTAGAAATTTCCAAAAAAGTTCAGAATTTTACTTTTTGTATAATTTTCAAAAAATATATTAATTAGAATATTGCGTTTGTGTTTTCAAAAATATTTGAAACATTAATTCATTTTTCGTTCCGATTTTTTTTAAACTAAGAAATATTACAGAATTGTTTGTGATTTAAAAAATGTATTTTAAAAAATACTAGAAAATGAAATATATTCTTCTTTTAGTAAAATGTTCAAAAATTCAAAATAACGTCTGAGTTTAAGAACACATTTTGTTCTGAATGTTGAAAACATGTTCCGTTTTCAAAAGCCGGCCACAAATTAAAAAAAAGGTTTGGGTTTTGATAAAAGGTTTTTGTGTTCAACAAATGATGTTATTTAAAAAAACATGTTTTTTAACACATGGACGGAATATTAAAAACATTGTTCGTAATTTCAAAAAATGCTCATGTTTCGAAGAATATTCGGCAATTCATATTTAAAAAAAATAAAAAGTATTTTATATCCGGCGTTTGTTGCCGTGGCTAGCGGCACGTGGTCCGGTCTTTAAGGTCATGTGTTTCAGTGTTCCACACGTCGTTTTTTGGATTATAGCTCGTGCCTTGCAAATACAGGTTATTTCGGTGCCTGCCAGTGGACTGGCCCAGACGCGAACTGTTGTGCGTCCCACACACTATTTGACGCAACCAGCGTCATATAGTAGCTCCCACACGGCTGCCCTAAGAAAAGAAAAAAAAATATGTGTATAGATTTTGTTTCGTCCATAACACACATAGCTCCCTAATTTTTTCGGTTATCCCCCAGGTGGGCCAAACTGGACGGACGGACGAGCAGCTAAAAAGAGGGGCCCCAAAAAAGAGGGGCGCGAGGGGATTAAACTATGGACCTTCCCTATTGTGCCCACCGATAAAACCAACTCAACTAGCTTGCAATTACAATAGGAACAGTCTCATCTTGAAATTTTATACTAAATAACACCGGTTTTTATATGTCCACCAGTTTTTATTTATCTTCAGTGAACTCTCCCGGATCTTTTTTTCAAGGTACATATTTATAGCTAATCTACTTTCGTATGATGCAACTAGTGTCTAATAACTCAGTAATACCACGTGCTAATTTTATGTAGATAGTTGAAAGAAATAGATCTAACGTATCATTTGCTTTTGTTTAGCGGTATTTTTCTAGTTTAAACTGAAGATCAATTAAGATTTTAGGACATTATTAACTCGAGTACATTGTTACAGGTAAATGCAAACTTAAATCTGAAGAGACAGTTTAACAATGTGTCAGAATATAAACTTGTATCATGCCACAATTTTATGATACATGTTTATAAATCTTAGACAAATTATACTAATGTTGTGTTAATATATGTTAGGAAAATTAGACATGTAACAACACTACATTGGTAGAATATATATATTGGTATGTATATTGTTACATGACGGTTGGTTCTTGTCTTTTCGCCCCCCTATGTTTAAATCCTGGCTCCGCCCCTGAGTACGCCGGCAGTTTGATCTGCTAAAAATTGATGTGGAGACACCTCTATTTTGGGCTTGATTAGCCTTATAGATTGGGATTGCTGGCTGTAGCACGCATATATGCTGAGAAGATTTTTAAGGCTTGGGATATAGGAACTTGGGGTCGGAGCATGGTGTGTTAAGGGATGACGAACAAGGTTGAACTTTACCTCTGCAAATGGGAGATTGGACTCGTACTAGTAGAAAAAGGGTCATCTGTCCCGGTTGGTAAGGGTCTTTTGTCCCGGTTGTTGAACTTGGACTAAAGGGTCGTTACTAATGCCCTAGCCCTTTAGTCCCGGTTCTTACACGAACTGGGACAGATGGGCCTCCACGTGGCCGGTGCGGCGAGCCCGGGCAGGAGGGCCTTTGGTCCCGGTTGGTGGCACTAATCGAGACCAATAGGCATCCACGCGTCAGCATTTCAGGGGCTGGGGTTTTTGTTTTTTTAGGGGGGGGGGGGGGTTGGGGGTTTTGGGGGGTTAATTTAGGTGTTTCATATATTGTGTTAGCTAGCTAATTAATAGAGAGAAGTGTCCTCTCTTATCTCCGTACTTGGTCGACGCTACGTACTATATACGTATAGAGAGAACTAGACACGCTAGCTAGTAAGCAAATGAAGGAAACAGAAGATCGTCATGAACATATATATGCATACAGAGAGAAGTGATATCGACCACCTCTCCTTCTCCGAGAGATTGGTCGAACAACAAGTTCTCGTATATCTATCCGACACTACCGGCAACATATATACAATAATTATCTGTTACAATATAATCTCCTAATTATATATGAACACAGGGTCCACATAGTATTCTCCGTTTTCAGCGATCACGTGGTCAAGGAAGAATGCCGCCAATTCCTCTTGAATTGCTCGCATACAATCTGGTAGTAGGAGTTCATCCCGCATCCGAAAGATCTAATTTGAAGAAGGGGTCAATACACACACACACACATATATATATATATATATATGAATAAATGAAACTCAACACAAATGATGGTAATAAAATAAAATTGTGAATATTATTGCTTACGCACTTCATATTGTTCGTCAGAGTAGCCCCGCTCACAGGTCCTGTGGCGGATGGACTCGCAAACGTAGTATCCACAGAAATCATTCCCTTGTTCCTGCCACAACCACTTTACAAGAAATAGAGGTCAATCAAACTGATAAGCAAGCATGCTAAATGGTATTGATGAAACTAGCGCTTGAATCACTAGGAGATGCGCGGAACATGCTACTATAGTACTTACTTTCGGGTGTCTAAATGGCAGCTTCTTCGGTAGTCCCGGAGCTTTTTTGGTGAATTTTCTCCAAACCCTGCTAGACAAAGAAAACAATTACTTGATATCAGGAAATGAACAAAGTTGCTGATATGGTGGATAATGATCGATTTAACTTACTTCTCGAGCATTTGACTCATGTCCGCATAGTCCTGGGGATCTTTTCGTCTAGAGTCTAAAACGGTTACTAGTCCCTGCTCAAGCTTAATCTCTAGGATAATATAGTGGAAGCTGCGCACGCATGCATAAGTCATCAATTACATTACTATAACCTGGACTAATAAGGGAAACCGAATATGCACAAGACAGTAACACTCACTTGAAGTTGTAAGGAAAGAGTATTTTCGGCATGATATTTAACCTCAGTTGCATCTATGAGATTTGTGTTAATGAATCCAATATCACCGATTTGTATTTTCTTCAATTCGGCGTTCTTCAATCTGCATAATATAGTGAGGATAATTATAAATACATGCAATGAAAGAGCTGACCTATATAGAGAGACTTAATGACACAAGTAGTACTACTTACAGACAGTAGCAAGTGATCGTTGATTTATCGAGGGCCTTTTGATTGAAAAACTGGAAGAACTCCTCAAATGGAACATTCAACAGTTCAATTCCAATGAGGTCATGCTCCTCCTTAACTCTCAGCGTCAAAGTATTCCTACCCCCAGACTCTCTGAAGGTTTTCATGTACCAATCATGTAATCTTCGCATCATCGTTGTTAGAGATCTTTCATCTTTGACGAGAGGCTTCCCGTACTCGTATCTGTGTTCCTCCACCTCCAAGAAATCATAATGTACATCGTCGGGCAGGTAATCTCCAAGATTGCTATAACCGGGCACCATCCTCGGATCATTAGCGACGATGTCGCTAGACACCTTGAGCGGGGGGCACGATTGGTTCGCTTGTTCGCCGAGCTGGGCAATTTTTTTCCCAACTCGTCGTTCTTTTAACCTTTGATCACTGACAGTACTTCCCGACCGCTCCGCTTCGACAAATGTCTTTGCAATAATGCGCTCATAGTTGCCTTTCGGAGGAGACTTTGGTGGTTTTGTCAGGGCAGCCAGAGTGCGCTTCGCTTTCACTGCATCTACCTACTCCTCCGGAGGTGGATGTTTCTTTGCTTTCACCCCTTCAAAGAAGTTCATCACTTCGGCTCGCACGATCTTCATGGTTTCCTCCTCGGTCCTCTCGTATGGTAACTTCTCTGGAGTCTTCAGAGAAGGACCGAATCAGTATTGCCTCCCGCCTCTGGCAGCTGTACTGCTAGACGCCGGCAGAGCAGACGGAGCGGCTGCGGCTGTCTTCTTTCCTTGCTTACGAGGCGGAGGAGAAGGACTACGACGCGCCGGAGCAGCCGCAGCGACGGCGGGTCTCTTCCGCCCTTGCTGACGAGGCGGAGAAGGAGGAGGCTGGCTGCTCTGGCGCGCCGGCGTTGGCGGAGAAGGAGGCGGAGTGCCGCCACGCGCCGGAGAAGGAGGCTGAGTGCCCTGATCACTCGCCGGAGGAGGAGGCGGAGGAGGAGGCGGAGTGCCCTTACTCGCCGGAGCCGTCCAGTTCGGAAGCTTGATGAGCTCCTTCCGCCATAGGCATGGAGTCTTCAGAGCAGCAGCCAGCCGAGTCTCCCCTTCACCGGTAGGGTGGTCAAGCTGGAGCTCCTCAAATCCCTCCGTTATTTCATCCACCATCACCCTAGCATATCCTTCTGGAATCGGCCGGCAGTGGTAGGTTGCGCCGGGTTCAGGAGGTAAAACAGAGCCAACAGCCGCCTTGACTTTGAAGTTCTGCCATTCCGCCATAAGGTGGCAATGTTGAGACTCCGTGATAGCATCCACGGGGTAGCTAGCAGGAGCCGCATGCTCCAGCTGAAGCAGCTCGGTGGAAGCCACGCTGCTTCTCCGCTGAGATGGCGGTGTAGCTTCGGGGGCAGTTTCGGCATGTCGATTGCCGTCTCGTTCCTCTAGCACTTAAACCCTTTCGTGCAGCTTCTGAATTTGGATCTGCTCCACTTTTTTCCTCCTCTCCTGGCTTTTGTAACCGCCCGCGTCCGGAAAACCAGCCTTCCACGGAACGGAGCCTGGCGTGCCTCGTGTCCGTCCAAGGTGCTCAGGATTCCCGAGAGCCATTTTGAGCTCGTCGTTTTCTTTGTCTGGAACGAACGTCCCTTGCTGCGTTGCATCGATATATTGCTGAATCTTCTTGACTGGTATTCTCAAAAGCTCGTTCGTCCAAACGCACCTCCCTGATATAGGGTCCAAGGTTCCGCCAGCCCCGAAGAACCAAGTCCGGCAACGGTCTGTCCAGTTCATTGTCTGTGGTTCGATCCCTTTTTCAAGAAGATCATTCTCAGCCTTGGCCCACTTAGGTCGGGCTTTGAGGTAGCCACCTGACCCCGTGCAATGGTGAAGCTTCTTCTTTGCAGCATTCTTCTTGTTTGTCGCTGACATCTTCTTACTCTTTTCCGATGTCTTGTGGGCCACAAATGCGGGCCAGTGATCTCTGATCTTCTCATACCGGCCGATGAATTCTGGTGTCTCTTCTTTGTCGACAAACGTTTTCAGCTCATTCTTCCACCTCCTGAATAGGTCTGCCATCTTCTTAAGAGCATGAGACTTGATTAATTGCTCTATAACTGGCTTCTCCGGATACTCCTCTGGCGGTAGGGTGAAATTTGCCTTCAGCTCAGTCCAAAGATCATCTTTCTGCATATCATTGACATAAGACACCTCAGGGTCTTCCTTCTTAGGCTTATACCATTGCTGGATGCTGATCGGGATCTTGTCCCTAACTAGAACCCCGCACTGAGCAGCAAATGCATCCTTTGTCCGGATGGGTTCAATCGGTTGGCCGTCGCGCGCGATTGCTGTGATCTCAAACCTTTCATCCGAGCGCAACTTTCTCTTCGGGCCTCGTCTCTTTACCGAAGTTGTGCTCGATCCGGAGGGCTAGAAAAAAGAAGAAAGACGAGTGTTAATTAATATGTGTACATACCAAAACAATGAATGCATCAATTAGCTAGTCAGCACAGGCTTAACTAATATATTTACATGGCCGGACTCTATTCGGTCACCGGAGCCGTCACCACGGGCTCCTTCTTGCACCAGCATTGGGTCACCGGAGCCATCATAATCATGTCTTTCCTCCTCCACTCTTCGATCACCGTAGCCTGCTTCTTCACCCTGTTCTTCCAGACCATCATTGTCGTTCAGATACGACAAGATATCACCTCCGGCTAATATTATGTCCCCCAACGCCTCTTCTGCTTGCTCGTCTCGTCCGTGCTCCATTGTTTCTGCAAATATTACAACATGGCAATTATTACACAAACATGACAGTAGGTGGATATATTAGTGCAAACGTAGAGCTAGCTTATTCCGGGTTTGGGGTGGCCTAGGCAACGCTTCAAGGGTAGTGGCGCGGCGGGAGGGGGTAGGAGACCGACAACGTTTTTTTCTAGGGTTTGGGTGTCCTCGAGAGTTTTGGTCGAGCGAGAGGGCCGGGGGGTGCTCCCGTGGTATAAGTTATCACGGTCGAGAGGGGGTATAAATATCGACCGTCCATCATGTCGAAGTTATCTGGGAGGGAGTTATATATATCGACAACGACGACATACATACATGGGAAAATAATGTTATCGGGAAGGGGGTATATCGACCCCCCCCCCACGTGTTGAAGTTATCGGGAGGGGGTTATATCGACAACGACGACAAACGTACATGGGAAAATAATATTATCGGCGGGGACGGGCTATATCGACCCCCCTCGTGTTGAAGTTGTCGGGAGAGGGGTATATCGACGATGACAGACCCGATAAAACATAAGAAAACGAAGAAGAAATAAAAAGAGGAGAAGAAGAAAAGGAATAGAAGAGAAGATCGAAGAAAAAAAATAAGAAAAAAAAAGAGGAGAAGAAGAAAGGAATAGAGGAGAGAAGAAGAAAAAAATAGAATTTTTTCTATTTTTTCTTCTTCTCTTCTATTCCTTTCTTCTTCTCCTCTTCTTTTTCTTCCTTTTTCCTCTTCTTATTTATTTCTCCTCTTCTTCCTCTCCTCTTCTTCTCCTTTATTCCTCTTCTTATTTTCCTTTTTATATGAACATATCATCATATATATGAACATACATTTTCTTTGCATATGCATATGAACATTTTCTTTGCATATGCATATGAACATACATACATACATTTTTCTTTCATATGAACATACATACATACATTTTCTTTGGATATGACCATACATACATTTTTCTTTGCATATGACCATTCATACATTTTCTTTGCATATGCTTTGCATATAAACATACATACATATGAACATACATACATACATATAAACATAACATACATACACAAAAAATTCTAAAAATCTGCCTAAAAAATTATATGAAAAAAAGCATACATCATCCATCCATCCATATAATGAACATATACATCATCCATCCATCCATATAATGAACATATACATCATTCATCCATCCATATAATCAACATATATGAAGAGGATCGAGGGGACAGGGAGGAAAGGGGGTCGCCGGAGCCGGACCGAACGGGGAGGAGGGGCGGCGTTGAGGCAGGGGCGGCAGTGGGGGCGTGCGCCGGCGACGACGACAATGGTGGGGGCGGGCCGGGGCGCAGGGGCGCGGCCGTGCGTGCTCGGGGACGGGGCAGGTGCATGGGGCGGCGGCCGGCGTGGGCTCGGGCGCGAGGCAGGGGCACGGGGAGACGAGGATGGCGGCCGGCGGAGGCGACGGCGATGAGGAGCGCGCGAGCGATTTGGGCAGCCTGGCGGCGGGGGCAACTGGCGAGGGAGGCGACGGAGATGTGAAATTTTCACAAGTCCTGGTTATATAGCAAGGGCATTGGTCCCGGTTCATGGCACCAACCGGGACCAATGCCACCCTTTAGTCCCGGTTGGTGCCACCAACCGGGACCAAAGGTCCCTTTTCAGCAGCGCAAAGGGCGGGAAGCGGCGGCCTTTGGTCCCGGTTGGTGGCACCAACCGGGACTAAAGGGGGGGCATTGGTCCCGGTTGGTGCCACGAACCGGTACCAATGCACCCCTTTAGTCCCGGTTGGTGGCACCAACCAGGACCAAAGGCCTCTTGCTGCCCGCGTCGCGGCCAAAAGTTTAGTCCCACCTCGCTAGTTGAGAGGGGCTTGGAGTGGTTTATAAGCCCCGCTGCGGCTGGTGTCTCGAACTCCTCTCTATAGCAGGCTTCTGGGCCTAACTTTGGCGCGCTGCCCGTTGAGCCCTCTAGCCCTTCTGGGCCTGTATTTGCAAACCCGGGGGTTGGAGGGCCCAGCGGGCAGCGCCCCAACAATTTTTTTTGCTGTCCGCATCGCGGCCAAAAGTTTAGTCCCACCTCGCTAGCCGAGGGGCGCCCGCACCAGTTTAAATGCCGCGGCGCGGCTGCTGTTTCGAACTCCTCTCTATAGCAGGCTTCTGGGCCTAACTTTGGCGCGCTGCCCGTTTAGCCTCCTAGCCCTTCTGGGCCTGTATTTGCAAACCTGAGGGTTGGAAGGCTAAGCGGGCAGCGCCCCAACAATTTTTTTTGCTGTATTTAGTTTTTTTGTTTTCTTTTTGCTTTATTTATTTTGTTTTGTTTCTACTTACAACAAAAAATTTATTTATTTTATTTTATTTTATTTTATTTCTAATTAATTATTTATTTTACTTTATGGTAATTCTTTTTGTTATTAATGTTTCTATCAAAAAAAGTTCTTTATGAAATTTTTTTTGCTGTATTTAGTTTTTTTGTTTTCTTTTTTGCTTTATTTATTTTGTTTTGTTTCTACTTACAGCAAAAAACTTATTTATTTTATTTTATTTTGTTTCTAATTACTTATTTATTTTACTTTATGATAATTCTTTTTGCCATTAAAGTTTCTATCAAAAAAAGTTCTTTATGAAATTCTTTTTGCTTTTAATGATTTTGAACAGAAAATACTTCGATAATTTTAGTTGCATCAATTTTATATGATTTTAGTTTCAATAATAATAGAGGTTTCTTATAATGTTTTGAACAGAAAATACTTTGTTAATTTTAGTTTCATAAATTTTATTAAAGTTTATTTTATTTTGTCGGAACACAAGAAGTCCGGAGTTGTAATAAGTTATTAAAAATAAAAAAGAGGCGCAATGCTCGTTGATTTGCTTCAAGCCTTTCGGAATAGTGTAGACTGCACTGCACATAGCTCCATGTAGTCTACCTTATTCCTCAAGGCTTGAAGCTGAGCAACTTGAGCATTGCGCCTCTTCTTCATCGTCTCTGCACTCAGGGCTTATAAACCGCTCGTAGTGCCTCTCAGCTAGCGAGGTGGGACTAAAAAACTACTTAGTAAGAAACTCTAGTACCGGTTCGTGCCACGAACCGGTACTAAAGGTGCTCGTGGGGCCACAGCCTCATTAGTACCGGTTCGTGGCACCAACAGGGACCAAAGGGTGGAATTGGTCCCGGTTCGTGCCACCAACCGGGACCAATGGCCTTGCACAGCGGCATGGTGGTGAGTTTAGTCCCACCTCGCTAGCTGAGAGAGAGCCGCACCTGTTTATAAGGTGCGGTGCACCTGAGCTGTCGAGCTCCTCTCTAAAGCAGGCTTACGGGCCTAACCTCTCTGTACATGCCTGTGGGCCTACTGGGCCTTCTGTGGGCCTGAATCCTGGCCCATGGATGGGTTTCTAATCGTATTCAGGCCGTGGTGGCCCAGTAGGTGGCATAATTTTTAATTTTTGGCCTGTTATTTTTCATGCATTTACTAATTATTTTGAGCTATAAGACCCTAAAATTGAAAAGCATTTCAAATGAACTCTGAGAAGGTTGAAAGTTGGCATGGTATCATCATTTCATCCACATAGCATGTGCAAGAAAGTTGAGAGGGTTACGGCAAAAACTAGATGCACTTCTTGTACAAAACGGACAATGGTATCATACTCGTCTATTACAAAGTTGGCATGGTATCATCATAATAGTTGCGGGAGAAAGTCTTCACTTTTTCTTCGCTTGTGTCATTTGCTTATTGCGCCGTAACCATGGATAATCTTCATCGTTTATCAGGATGCTTGGGTCAGCCTTGACTTTGAAGGGAGGAATTTCATGAAACTTTTCATAATCTTCAGACATGTCTGTCTTGCCCTCCACTCCCACAATGTCCCTTTTTCCTGAAAGAACTATGTGGCGCTTTGGCTCATCGTATGATGTATTCGCTTCCTTATCTTCTCTTTTCCTCGGTCTGGTAGAGATGTCCTTCACATAGATAACCTGTGCCACATCATTGGCTAGGACGAACGGTTCGTCAGTGTACCCAAGATTGTTCAGATCCACTGTTGTCATTCCGTACTGTGGGTCTACCTGTACCCCGCCTCCTGACAGATTGACCCATTTGCACTTAAACAAAGGGACCTTTAAATCATGTCCGTAGTCAAGTTCCCATATGTCCATTATGTAACCATAATATGTGTCCTTTCCCCTCTTGGTTGCTGCATCAAAGCGGACACCGCTGTTTTGGTTGGTGCTCTTTTGATCTTGGGCGATCGTGTAAAATGTATTCCCATTTATCTCGTATCCTTTGTAAGTCAATACAGTCGAAGATGGTCCCCTGGACAACGAGTACAACTCATCACAAACAGTGGTGTCACCTCTGAGACGTGTTTCCAACCAACTGTTGAAAGTCCTGATGTGTTCACATCTAAACCAGTCGTCACACTGCTCCGGGTGTTTGGAGCGCAGACTGTTCTTGTGTTCATCGACATACGGGGTCACTGTCGTGGAATTGTCACGGCAGATGTCCTCGTGTTAGGACTTAGTCGTGGAGCCATCGCCACTAGGAAGCTTAAAGGGGTTAAACGGGACAAGGAACACAAGGGTTATACTGGTTCGGCCCCTTACGGTGAAGGTAAAAGCCTACGTCCAATTGAGGTGGTATTGCTTAGGGTTTCGATGACCAGGGAGCTTAATCGCTATGCCCGGTTATCGATATGTTGTCTCTCGTTCTGAACCGCCGCCGGGTCGTCCCTTTATATAGAAAGGTTGACGCCCCGCGGCTCTCAGAGTCCCGGCCGGCTTATAACAACATCCGGCTCGGACTCTTAACTACTTTTGCCTTATACTACAAGTCTTGTTACAACAGCGGTTTATCACTACGGGCCTTAAGCCGCCTCCGGGTCTTAAGCCCATTATTGATCCGCCATCCTCAAGCTCGGTATTGGGCTTCACGTGATGATCATTATGACGTAACCCGGCCCCTCCTGTGCGGGTGACTCTAATGGTTGTACCCTCAACAGTCACCAAGGTAGAGTTCTGTAGAACTGTGTAGTGTGCTTGAGACCAAGAATATCCGTCCCTGCATATTATTGAGTCCCCCCCTCCAAGCGTGCCTTTTCCAGTCAGTCTCCCCTCATACCGCGATTTAGGGAGACCTATCTTCTTAAGGCCAGGAATGAAGTCAACACAAAACCCAATGACATCCTCTGTTTGATGGCCCATGGAGATGCTTCCTTCTGGCCTAGCGCGGTTACGGACATATTTCTTTAGGACTCCCATGAACCTCTCAAAGGGGAACATATTGTGTAGAAATACGGGCCCCAGAATGACAATCTCGTCGACTAGATGAACTAGGACGTGCGTCATGATATTGAAGAAGGATGGTGGGAACACCAGCTCGAAATTGACAAGACATTGCGCCACATCACTCCTTAGCCTTGGTATGATTTCTGGATCGATCACCTTCTGAGAGATTGCATTGAGGAATGCACATAGCTTCACAATGGCTAATCGGACGTTTTCCGATAGAAGCCCCCTCAATGCAACCGGAAGCAGTTGTGTCATAATCATGTGGCAGTCATGAGACTTTAGGTTCTGGAACTTTTTCTCTCGCATATTTATTATTCCCTTTATATTCGACGAGAAGCCAGTTGGGACCTTCATACTGATCAGGCATTCAAAGAAGATTTCTTTCTCTTCTTTCGTAAGAGCGTAGCTGGCAGGACCTTCATACTGCTTCGGAGGCATGCCGTCTTTTTCGTGCAAACGTTGCAGGTCCTCCCGTGCCTCAGGTGTATCTTTTGTCTTCCCATACACGCCCAAGAAGCCTAGCAGGTTCACGCAAAGGTTCTTCGTCACGTGCATCACGTCGATTGAAGAGCGGACCGCTAGCTCTTTCCAGTAGGGTAGGTCCTAAAATATAGATTTCTTCTTCCACATGGGTGCGTGTCCCTCAGTGTCATTCGGAACAGCTAGTCCGCCGGGACCCTTTCCAAAGATTACGTGTAAATCATTGACCATAGCAAGTACGTGATCACCGGTACGCATGGCGGGCTTCTTCCGGTGATCTGCCTCGCCTTTGAAATGCTTGCCTTTCTTTCGACATTGATGGTTGGTCGGAAGAAATCGACGATGGCCCAGGTACACATTCTTCCTGCTTTTGTCCAGGTATATACTTTCAGTGTCATCTAAACAGTGCGTGCATGCATGGTATCCCTTGTTTGTCTGTCCTGAAAGGTTACTGAGAGCGGGCCAATCGTTGATGGTTACAAACAGCAACGCGTGCAGGTTAAATTCCTCCTGTTTGTGCTCATCCCACGTACGTACACCGTTTCCATTCCACAGCTGTAAAAGTTCTTCAACTAATGGCCCCCTTGGATCCAGAAACCATATAGAGCTCCCGCGGCTGTGGTTTCGCACCCATTTTCAACAGTAGCATGTCCCCTTTACTTGCAAAGATATCTTCTTAGAGCTCATGAACTTCTCTGTATCAGCTTTCTAGGTCTAGAAATTTTTTCTTTCTAGATGATCGTTTGATCCAAAATAATCATTGCGATCTGTGAAACTTGTTTGTGCCACACTTAGTCAAAAATTGCATCTGTTAGCTATGGCGGCTCATACCTCCGGCTTAAAGAGGCCATGCACTGTGAAATTTTCGACTCATTTATGATAGAGTTTTAAAAAACTTAAATTATTCGTGATGCCCACAGCGGCTTAGATAACCCGTCACAATTAGCCATATATCATTAGGCCCCTTCATAAGCCGCCATCTTGAATACTGAACTGTAATCTTCCTCCGGCTTATATTTGAACCGGACATTTTCTTTTGTCATAGGCTTTCGTCTATCACAATGCCGCCCAAAGCTCCCAAGGCACCCATTACGTGCAACTGGATGAGATCCAATGTTACTGACAATACTTTAGATGACTTCGTGAAGACGGGTTACCTGCCTAAGAAGGAGATTATGTCCTATCGTGCCCCTAACCCGTCCGAAGAAAGACCTCAACCAAGAGATGGAGAGGTTGTGATATTTGCTGATCACATGAGCCAGGGCTTTGCTCCTCCCGGCTCAAAATTCTTCAGAGACGTTCTGAACTTTTTCGATCTGCGACCTCAAGACATTGGACCCAATTCTGTGTCGAACATTTGTAACTTTCAAGTGTTTTGTGAGGTATACCTTGGAGAGGAACCCAGTCTGCTAATCTTTAGGGAGTTATTTTATTTGAACCGCCAGAATGAATGCACCAACGAGCCTAGCTTGGAACTTGGCGGAATCTCCATTCAACGACGGAGAGATTGCCTCTTTCCTTATGCTGAGCCGCCAAGCCACCCAAAGGACTGGAACCAGACATGGTTCTACTGCCAGGATACTTCTCCGGCTGATGAGAACCCTCTGCCCGGCTTCCGTGCCCTGCATCTGGAGCCAAATCACCCCCTGCCAGACAAACTATCTCAAGCTGAGCGTCAACCACTGATCCCCACCATCAACAAGATTAAGGCTCTTCTGGGAAATGGCCTCAACGGCGTTGATCTGGTCCGGGTCTGGATTTCTTGGCGGGTGATTCCCTTGAGCCGCCGCCCCGGCTTAATGTGTGATTACACGGGCCGGAAGGATGACCCTCTGCGGCACAGCCCCAACGACCTACCTGAGGACGTTGTTGACGACATGACCAAGTCCCTCTTGAACGAGAGCTTAGCAGACTGCGGGAGGACTGGCTTAAGCCCCTTCTGCCAAGCTACCCCGGCTCCGGCGGTAAGCTACCAATCTGAGCACTTTACTTTCCATTTTAACAATTTTCGTTTTCACTTTAAGGAAACCTTTGTTGCATTTTTTCAGGCTAATGACAAGTTCTGGAAGGTCAAGTATGACCATGAGGCTGCTAAAAAAGCCAGGAAGGCTAAAAAAGCCACCAGGAGAGCCGCTCCCCGCAAGAAGGGGAGTAAGCCTAGCGCCTCAGAGCTGCTTCAGTTGGATGATAGCTCCGAGTCAGAGGTAGCCCTTGATTCTTTAGGCTCTTCTTTTGTTTTTCGTCTGTTTTTAACCACCTTATTGACACTAATTATCAGCAGGATGATACCGGAGCGAGTAACCCGGTGATTGAAGAGGTAACTATACTTTCCTCCGACTCGGACCCCTTGCCAAGGCTGAAAGTCCGAAGAGTAACCCGGAAAGTAAGATTTTCGCATCCTTTAGCTTATCAAGATCCTCAATTTCTTTTGAAGCAACAGATTCATGAGAGCCGGAGGCAAACCCGGGCCAGCAAGGATGCAGACCTCTCCTCCGGCTTACCCGAAGCATCAAGAAAGCGCCGGACTGAGGTTATCTCCAACTTATACCCTTTTCATCCTTTAGCGGGCGTCACTCGTCAACCACTCAATTCGTCTGATTCAAACTATCAGGAAACTTCACCTTCCTCCGGTGACTCCATGCAATCTAACTTGCCGGCTTTCAAGACCGCACCCGGGTAATGATAATCATCTCATTTTGTGCTTATCTTACTTATGTTTTTTGTACTAACCTTTTGACTTTCAGTGCCCAAGCCAAGCTCAGCAAGAGGGCCAAGAAAAATAAACCGGTCGAAGAGCCGGACTTAACTGAACCCAATGCCTCTGCCTCTGAGCCGCCATCTGCACCAGCTCCGGAAACCGCCGCCTCAACTGAAGAACAAACCATGGCGGGTTCTGACAACCCGGAGATTCCCAGCTCAGCTCAACCGGCCGATGACCCGGATGTGGTGATTACCCGGACTGAATATGTTGAGCCGGGAAGACCCACTGTGCTGGCCAGATGCTCTGCCAAAGAAGAACTGCTGGAGCGCCGCAGGCTAGACTGGAGATCACTGACTATGCTAACTTGAGCATTGGAGACATTGTTTCTGGTTACATTGGTCAAGTGCACAACAGCCGGGACCTGGAGATTGATATGGTGAAGCAGATACAGCAAAAATCTGAGGTACAACTCTCTTGCTTACTCCATAGTCATCCTTACCATGCTAGCCCCCAAGTCTATTACTTATGATAGAATATGTTGTAGACTTAACTTCCGGCTTACCTTCATGAACCGGCAATTGTAAATAGAATCTTTCAACATACATTAGCCCCCAAGTGCCAAGTGTCTTTGCTTGCAAAGTGCTTGGGACTTTAATGTTGCATAATAATCACTCACACTGTAACCCGGAATTTGTACAGGCTGCCTGCAAGAAATTTGAATCTGAAATCTCTGAGCTGAAGAACCGCCTGAAGACTCAGGAAACTGAGACCCGGAAGGCCAATGCCAAATTTGAATTCAGTGTTGCTGCACAAGAAAAACTGAAGAAGAAATTTGAAACAGAAAGAAAGACTTGGGCTGAGGAGAAGACTGCCTTGCTCAGCTGGGCCGAACAAGCAGAGGCTGCTCTGACTGAGAGAACCGCCGAACTCTCCAGCTTAAAACGCCATGTGTCACAGATTGTCTCCGCAATCTTTGGTAAGTCATTCTGCAAGTATTTTAACAAGGTTACATTCCTTATGTCTCATAAGTCCCACCATTGCCATCAGCTCATCTGACTTTGTTATACAGGTCCCAGAAGCTCCAACCTTAATCAGAATGTTCTGACCAAGCTGAAGGCTGTTTACACCTTGGTGGAGCAACTCTACACCGGGTCACAACGTGCTTTAGCCATTGTGGCTCTGTCCAATGAGGTTCCGACTCACCTGGCGGACGTACTCAGGCGGCTTGCCGTTCTTCCTCAGCGCTTCCAAGAGCTAAGACGGGCCTCTGCAAGAGCCGGAGCTATAGCTGCTTTGAGCCGGGCCAAGGCTTTTCTCCCGGAGCTAGACCCGGCCGACATCGCTCTTGGATACCCCAGCCTGAAGGAAGACGGCACCCTCTTTGACCAGAAAGATTTCGCTGCCTGTGTAAAGAGCGTGCGCCCGGTGGCCACCCTGATTGGGAATGACACCGACCTTACCAAGTATCAGTCGGGCTATGACGCGGAGAATCAGAGGATCCCTACTCCACGCTATGAAGCAATCAGCTTGATCCCTCCGACTCGTAAGCATACCTTCGCCCCAGAAGTTGACTCGGCCGGGTTAATTGATGACGAGGCTCAGTTTGAAGCTTTGAGCGGCATTGACTGGAAATCATCAACCTTCCAGGTCATGGAATCAGCCGGAGGAGCGGAAAGGGATGAGCCGGAAGCTTCGACCCAACAAGCACCTTGATTTTTAGGTGGCTCATGGTTACACCTTAAAACAATGCCTCACCTTTTGGACTCGGGGAGTCTTGTAATAGAGTAGGACAAACACTTAATTTTGTCGTGCCATCGTGCACGTGTTGAATGCTTAACTCCATTTAAGTTGCTTCTTCATATTCCTCCGGGTTATAATTGATCATTTATTTTCCTTAAGCTTGAAGAATTGTCTTTAATTGTTCTGCATAGAAAAATAAATCACAAGTCTCTAGGCGGCTTACCTCGTGGAGAGTCATATATCTTACACTTAACCCGGAACATAACCAAGGTCATAAAAGACCGGCTCTCAACCATATCTTCAGGATAACCACAATAGCCTACCTGCAAACCTTGCAAGTATATGTCCGGCTTATGTAACCCAAATAATGAGGTTGAGAACTCAACTCCGGTTCACCAGCATCGACAATGCTTATTGTGTGCTAGCAACATTGTTAATCAAAGTTAAGCCGACGGAAGAAGAACCGCCCTTACCCACTGTTGATATGATCAAAACAACTTGTTGTAAACCAAAAGGTCAAAACTTAAGGGCTTCTGATTCGAATACGACCAGAAAACCGTCCCAAAGGGGTTAAGCTAAGATTCGAATGCGATCATATAGCCCCCAGTGGCGTTGGAGTTGCCGATCAAGAGGGTACCGACAGCTATGTTCTCTTTCGTTCGAATACGACCTATGTGTGAACAGGAAGCCCCCAAATGACCTTGAGAGTTGTTTAACGATGCTGATTCGAATACGGTCCACGTCGGTTCCCAAAGGGGGTTGAGCTATGATTCAAATATGATCAAGAGAAACTCCCCAATGAGCTCGGCAATTTGCCAATCAAATGGGTATCGACAGCTATATTCTCTTTGGTTCGAATACGACCTATGTTTGAACAGGAAGCCCCCAGGTGATTATATTGTTAACGGCTAGATTCGAATACGATCGTAAGCCGGATACACCTCCAAGCGACCATGTGATGTTGTAATGGAAATAACACATTTACCTTTGGAGGAGAAAAGGACAGAGGTCCTGCTTTATTATTTATCATAATATATACATGGCTATAGAAATATGTACATTATGAGAGCCGGTGGCTCAAGTGTAATAAGGCCGAAGCTGAGCTATGTTCCACGGCCGACGGGTCTCTTCCTCCGACTTGCGTGAATCTTTGTGCTCCCGAACATCGATAAGGTAGTATGACCCGTTGTGCAAGTTCTTGCTGACCACAAAGGGCCCTTCCCAAGGCGGGGATAACTTGTGTGCATCTGTTTGATCTTGGATGAGCCGGAGCACCAGATCACCTTCCTGGAAGACCCGGGACATAACCCGGCGGCTGTGATAACGGCGCAGGTCTTGTTGGTAAATCGCCGAGCGAGCTGCTGCCACATCACGCTGTTCGTCCAACAAGTCAAGAGCATCTTGGCGCGCCTGCTCATTATCCGCCTCAACATAAGCCGCCACTCGAGGCGAGTCATGACGGATGTCGCTAGGGAGGACCGCTTCCGCCCCATAAACCATGAAAAAGGCGTGTAGCTCGTAGACCTGTTAGGAGTAGTATTGATGCTCCATAACACAGAGGGTAACTCCTCCACCCAACAACCCGGCGTCCGTTGCGAAGGGACCAAAAGCCGGGGCTTGATTCCCTTCAAAATCTCCTGATTAGCTCTCTCAGCTTGACCACTGGATTGAGGGTGAGCCACTGATGAAACATCAAGTCGAATATGCTCTCGTTGACAAAACTCCTCCATGGCGCCCTTAGACAGATTGGTACCATTGTCAGTTATGATGCTGTGTGGAAAACCAAAGCGAAATATCACCCTTTTCATGAACTGAACCGCTGTGGCCGCGTCACACTTGCTAACTGGCTCTGCCTCCACCCACTTTGTGAACTTGTCAACTGCCACCAAGAGGTGGGTCTTCTTATCCTTGGACCTTTTAAAAGGCCCAACCATATAAAGCCCCCAGACCGCAAATGGCCAAGTAATTGGAATCATCCTCAGCTCCTGAGCCGGCACATGAGCCCGTCGCGAGAACCTCTGACAACCGTCACATTTACTGACCAAGTCCTCCGCATCAGCATGAGCCGTCAGCCAATAAATACCATGACGAAAAGCCTTGGCCACAAGGGATTTTGAGCCAGCATGATGACCACAATCCCCCTCGTGAATCTCACGTAAAATTTCTTGACCTTCCTCAGGGGAAACACAACGCTGGAAAGTTCCAGTGACACTGCGACGATGCAGCTCACCATTGATAATTATCATTGACTTAGACCGCCGGGTTATTTGTCTGGCCAAAGTTTCATCCTCAGGCAATTCTCCCCGGGTCATGTAAGCCAAGTATGGTACTGTCCAGTCTAGGGTAATGTGGAGAGCCGCCACCAACTGTGCCTCCGGGTCAGGGACAGCCAAGTCTTCCTCTGTAGGCAACTTAACAGAAGGGTTATGCAAGATGTCCAAGAAAGTATTAGGCGGCACCGGCTTTCGCTGAGAGCCCAGCCGGCTTAATGCATCAGCCACCTCGTTCTTCCTGCGATCGATGTGCTCTACTTGGTAACCCTGAAAGTGTCCAGCAATGGCATCAACTTCACGGCGATAAGCCGCCGTGAGAGGGTCCTTGGAATCCCACTTGCCTGACACTTGTTGAGCCACTAAATCTGAATCAACAAAGCACCTTACCCGGCTCAAGCTCATCTCCTTAGCCATCCGAAGACCATGGAGCAAGGCCTCGTACTCAGCCGCGTTGTTAGTACAGGGAAACATCAACCGTAGCACATAACGAAACTTGTCACCTTGAGGGGAAGTTAATACAATTCCAGCCCCCGAGCCCTCCAATTGCCTAGACCCGTCGAAGTGAATAGTCCTGTACGTATTATCCGGTTTCTCTTCAGGCACGTGCAGCTCTGTCCAATCGTTGATGAAATCCACCAATGCTCGAGATTTGACAGCAGTGCGTGGCACATATTTCAGACCATGAGGCCCAAGATCTATAGCCCACTTAACCACTCTTCCTGTGGCTTCTCTATTTTGGATGATATCTCCTAAGGGAGCAGAACTAACCACAGTGATGGGGTGACCCTGAAAATAATGCTTAAGCTTCCGACTTGCCATGAACACACCATAAACAAGCTTCTGCCAATGTGGATACCGCTGTTTGGACTCAATAAGTACTTCGCTGACATAGTAAACCGGCCGCTGAACCGGATACTCCTTACCCTCTTCCTGGCGCTCCACCACCACAGCCACACTGACGGCTCGTGTGTTAGCGGATACATACAGTAATAAGGGCTCCTTGTCAACCGGAGCAGCAAGAACTGGGGGCTCAGCCAGCTGTCTCTTCAAGTCCTCAAAGGCAGCATTAGCAGCATCATTCCAGACAAAGTCATCTGTTTTCTTCATCAACTGGTACAGTGGCATGGCCTTTTCACCCAAACGGCTTATAAACCGGCTCAAAGCAGCGATGCGGCCCGCCAGACGCTGGACGTCGTTTATGCACGCCGGCTTAGCCAGAGAGGTGATTGCCTTGATCTTTTCCGGGTTAGCTTCAATGCCTCTTTGAGAAACCAGGAAACCCAAGAGCTTGCCTGTGGGAACACCAAAAACACACTTGGCCGGGTTAAGCATCATCTTGTAAACCCGGAGATTATCAAAAGTTTCTCTAAGATCATCTACCAGGGTCTCCTTCTCCCTGGACTTAACCACGATATCATCCACATAGGCATGAACATTGCGCCCAATCTGGTTATGAAGACAATTCTGCACACAACGCTGATAAGTCGCCTGTGCACTCTTGAGCCCAAAAGGCATAGACACATAACAGAAGGCTCCAAAGGGAGTGATGAACGCCGTCTTCTCCTGGTCCTTAACCGCCATTTTAATCTGATGGTATCCAGAATAAGCATCCAAAAAACGTAAGCGCTCACAACCCGCCGTAGCATCAATGATTTGATCAATACGGGGGAGAGCAAAAGTATCAGGCGGACAAGCCTTGTTTAAGTCCGTGTAGTCCACACACATCCGCCAGGTGCCGTTCTTCTTGAGCACGAGTACCGGGTTAGCTAACCATTCTGGATGAAATACTTCAACAATAAACCCGGCCGCCAAGAGCCGGGCCACCTCCTCACCAATGGCTTTCCGCCTCTCCTCATTAAACCGCCGAAGGAATTGCCTGACCGACTTAAATTTCGGATCAATATTGACAGTGTGCTCAGCGAGTTCTCTAGGTACACCTGGCATGTCAGAAGGTTTCAATGCAAAAATGTCCCTGTTCTCACGGATGAACTCGATGAGCGCGCTTTCCTATTTGGATCCAGATTGGCACTGATGCTAAACTGCTGAGATGAGTCACCTGGAACGAAGTCAACAAGCTTAGTCTCATCAGCTGACTTAAATTTCATTGCCGGCTCATGCTCCGTGGTCGGCTTTTTCAGAGATGTCATATCTGCCGGGTCAACATTGTCCTTGTAAAACTTCAAATCCTCTGTTGCACAAACAGATTCTGCATAAGCCGCGTCACCTTCCTCACACTCCAAGGCTATCTTCCGGCTGCCATGAACTGTAATGGTCCCATTGTGACCCGGCATCTTGAGCTGCAAATACACATAACACGGCCGTGCCATGAACTTGGCGTAAGCCGGCCGCCCAAATATAGCATGATACGGACTTCTTATCTTAACCACCTTAAAGGTTAATTTTTCCGCCCTGTAGTTGTACTCATCTCCAAAAGCCACTTCCAGCTCAATCTTACCAACTGGATATGCCGACTTACCAGGCACCACACCATGGAAAACAGTATTGGACTGGCTGAGGTTCTTATCAATCAACCCCATACGACGGAAGGTCTCATAATAGAGGATGTTGATGCTGCTGCCTCCGTCCATGAGCACTTTAGTGAACTTATATCCCCCGCCTGAGGAGCCACCACCAGAGCCAGGTGACCCGGATTATCAACCCGGGGAGGGTGATCTTCCCTACTCCACACAATAGGCTGCTCAGACCATCTTAAATAGCGTGGAACCGCCGGCTCAACAGCATTCACAGCCCTTTTATGAAGCTTCTGATCTCGCTTGCACAGACTAGTGGTAAACACATGATACTGTCCACCATTGAGCTGCTTTGGATTGGTATGGTATCCCCCCTGCTGCTGCTGATGACCCTGGCCGGACTGCTAATTAAAGCCCCCTTGAACATTCTGAGAATTGGAATTTGAGCCGCCGCCCGGGCCATGAAAGCCGCCGGCGCCTGAGCCGCCGCCCGGGCCATTATTGCCAGTGAAAGCATTGGAATTTTTGAAGGCCTTCATGATTGCGCAGTCTTTCCACAGATGAGTAGCCGGCTTTTCCCTAGAGCCATGCCTTGGACAAGGCTCATTCAACAACTGCTCAAGCGTCGGGCCTGACCCGCCGGTGCGGGGAGGCGGTCTCCCCTTGCGCCGGTGGTTGTTACCTTGTGAACTGGCATTGGCCACAAACTCCATTGCGCCATCAGCCTTACGCTTGTTACCCCCCTGGTTCGCCGGGTTATGCTGGGGGCCCTTGCCATTGCCATTCCGTTTTCCCTTCCCTGTCCTTTCATCATCCGACGCGGGATCCTTGGTACTATCAGAGTCGGCGTACTTAACCAGAGCCGCCATCAGCGTACCCATATCGTTGCAATCGCGCTTGAGCCGCCCGAGCTTCATCTTCAAGGGCGCAAAGCGACAATTCTGCTCTAACATTAAGACTGCAGAGCCGGCATCCATCTTATCAGATGAATGTATTATCTCTTTGACCTGGCGAACCCAATGGGTTGTAGATTCACCCTCCTGCTGCTTACAGTCTTACAGTTAGTCAAATCCACAATTGACATAGACTGCCTATAGGTATCTTTGAAGTTTTGGATGAACCGGGCCTTTAGTTCAGCCCAAGACCCGATAGAGTTTGGTGGCAGCCCCTTCAACCAAGTGCGGGCAGTTCCATCCAACATCATGGTGAAGTACTTGGCCATCGCTGCTTCACTAACTTCCAGCAACTCCATGGCCATCTCGTCACTCTCGATCCAGGCTCCGGGTTGTAAATCAGCCGTGTAATTAGGCACCTTCCTAGGCCCTTTGAAGTCCTTGGGCAGACGTTCATTGCGGAGAGCCGGCACCAGACAAGGGACACCTCCAGTCCTCGTAGGTATGCCCGCATCGATAGAAGCCGTCGGATAAGCCGGGGGTGGCTGGCAAGCCGTCAACTGAGGCGCCTGCTCCGCCTCTTGCCGTGCTCTGTCTTGGTCTACCGCGTGAAAGGCTCCGTTATGAGCCGGGCCGTGGCCAGGAAGCAAGTCATGGCGTCGGACGTTGCTTGAGCCGGTCGCTGAGACCATGTGTCTGCTATAACTCGGGCTCCGGCCTGGACGAGGGGTTGAATGAATCATGTGTCGGGTATAAGAATATGCCTCCTGCTGCGCCAGAGCCGTCTGAAGGAGTTCTCTGATCCAGCGGGTCTCCACCACCGTTGGAGAGTCACCATCGATTGGGAGAGCCGCCAGTCGCGATGCCGCGGCGACCATGTTTTCCAACGGGTTGGCATAATGACCCGGTGGTATTGGCACATACTGAGGCGGGGCAGCGTTCACCCGGGAAGGTCCCATCACTTGGGGCTGAATTGACGTTCCAGCCCCGGGCGTCGTGACCTCCGGCGGGTTACTGGGCCCTTCACCAGGCGTGTTGAAGAGGTTTCGAGGATCGTAAACCGGAGGGAGTCGAGATTGGGACTTTTGATGCCTCCTTCTCATGACCTCATTAGACGCGTTCTGATCCATCGTGAGCCGGAAAGACTGTGCCTGAATCAGCTGAGTCTGGGCGTCGAGAGCCGCCCTCTCCGCAGCCATCCTGATCCCTTCCGCCACTAGATCCTCCTTGGCTTTTGCTAGATCCAGCTTTAACTGTGCCACCTCCGTGTCATGCTGAGCTTGATCCGCCGGGGCGACCGTAGCGGTTAACAGGGCCGTCATCTTGTCTGTGATATCCATTAGCACCTGAGACGGCGAGGGCACAGGGCTTCCTGCCCCGGCGGTGGGGTTTTGAACAGGTTGTGCGCCAGCCATGAAGATTCCAACCCGGCTCGGTGGCTCAAAGGGGTCCGGAACACTGTCGCCATCGGAACAACCCCTGAGCCTGCCATCTTGAAGCTGGTATAACGAATCGGTCTCCTCTGTGGATGACTCGCCGTCAGAGCGAGCGGCCGTCAAATCACCAGATCCAGATCCTTCAGAGAGCTCTCCGTGGACGCATCCCATGAAAGCACGCTTCAAGGCAGGCAAAGTCCGGGCGGGTCGTGCACGTTGAGCCATCTCGATGAGATCGGTGCAGAGGTCCGGCTCAGGGCCCGGCTCACCAATCTTGCCAATAAAGACATGAATTCCGTCGAAGGGGACCCGGTACCCGTACTCAATTGAGCCGGGGTCGAGGCCCCAGTTTGCATCGTCGATGTAGAGCTTGCCGCGATGACTCTTGGTCATCCGGCCCACAGCGTATCCCTTGAGCCCTTCGAAGCTGCCCTTCAAGAACTCAAATCCACCGTGCGCTGGCCCCACGGTGGGCGCCAACTGTCGTGGAATTGTCACGGCAGATGTCCTCGTGTTAGGACTTAGTCATGGAGCCATCGCCACTAGGAAGCTTAAAGGGGTTAAACGGGACAAGGAACACGAGGGTTATACTGGTTCGGCCCCTTACGGTGAAGGTAAAAGCCTACGTCCAGTTGAGGTGGTATTGCTTAGGGTTTCGATGACCAGGGAGCTTAATCGCTATGCCCGGTTATCGATCTGTTGTCTCTCGTTCTGAACCGCCGCCGGGTCGTCCCTTTATATAGAAAGGTTGACGCCCCGCGGATCTCAGAGTCCCGGCCGGCTTATAACAACATCCGGCTCGGACTCTTAACTACTCTTGCCTTATACTACAAGTCTTGTTACAACGGCGGTTTACCACTACGGGCCTTAAGCCGCCTCCGGGTCTTAAGCCCATTATTGATCCGCCATCCTCAAGCTCGGTATTGGGCTTCGCATGATGATCATTATGACGTAACCCGGCCCCTCCTGGGCGGGTGACTCTAATGGTTGTATCCTCAACAGTCACCAAGGTAGAGTTCTGTAGAACTGTGTAGTGTGCTTGAGACCAAGAATATCCGTCCCTGCATATTATTGAGTCCCCCCCTCCAAGCGTGCCTTTTCCAGTCAGTCTCCCCTCATACCGCGATTTAGGGAGACCTATCTTCTTAAGGCCAGGAATGAAGTCAACACAAAACCCAATGACATCCTCTGTTTGATGGCCCATGGAGATGCTTCCTTCTGGCCTAGCGCGGTTACGGACATATTTCTTTAGGACTCCCATGAACCTCTCAAAGGGGAACATATTGTGTAGAAATACGGGCCCCAGAATGACAATCTCGTCGACTAGATGAACTAGGACGTGCGTCATGATATTGAAGAAGGATGGTGGGAACACCAGCTCGAAACTGACAAGACATTGCGCCACATCACTCCTTAGCCTTGGTATGATTTCTGGATCGATCACCTTCTGAGAGATTGCATTGAGGAATGCACATAGCTTCACAATGGCTAATCGGACGTTTTCCGGTAGAAGCCCCCTCGATGCAACCGGAAGCAGTTGCGTCATAATCACGTGGCAGTCATGAGACTTTAGGTTCTGGAACTTTTTCTCTCGCATATTTATTATTCCCTTTATATTAAACGAGAAGCCAGTCGGGACGTTCATACTGAGCAGGCATTCAAAGAAGATTTCTTTCTCTTCTTTCGTAAGAGCGTAGCTGGCAGGACCTTCATACTGCTTCGGAGGCATGCCGTCTTTTTCGTGCAAACGTTGCAGGTCCTCCCGTGCCTCAGGTGTATCTTTTGTCTTCCCATACACGCCCAAGAAGCATAGCAGGTTCACGCAAAGGTTCTTCGTCACGTGCATCACGTCGATTGAAGAGCGGACCTCTAGGTCTTTACAGTAGGGTAGGTCCCAAAATATAGATTTCTTCTTCCACATGGGTGCGTGTCCCTCAGCGTCATTCGAAACAGCTAGTCCGCCGGGACCCTTTCCAAAGATTACGTGTAAATCATTGACCATAGCAAGTACGTGATCACCGGTACGCATGGCGGGCTTTTTCCGGTGATCTGCCTCGCCTTTGAAATGCTTGCCTTTCTTTCGACATTGATGGTTGGTTGGAAGAAATCGACGATGGCCCAGGTACACATTCTTCCTGCTTTTGTCCAGGTATATACTTTCAGTGTCATATAAACAGTGCGTGCATGCGTGGTATCCCTTGTTTGTCTGTCCTGAAAGGTTACTGAGAGCGGCCCAATCGTTGATGGTTACAAACAGCAATGCGTGCAGGTTAAATTCCTCCTGTTTGTGCTCATCCCACGTACGTACACCGTTTCCATTGCACAGCTGTAAAAGTTCTTCAACTAATGGCCTTAGGTACACATCAATGTCGTTGCCGGGTTGCTTAGGGCCTTGGATGAGAACTGGCATCATAATGAACTTCCGCTTCATGCACATCCAAGGAGGAAGGTTATACATACATAGAGTCACGGGCCAGGTGCTGTGATTGCTGCTCTGCTCCCCGAAAGGATTAATGCCATCCGCGCTTAAACCAAACCATACGTTCCTTGGGTCAGCTGCAAACTCAGCCGAGTACTTTCTCTCGATTTTTCTCCACTGCGACCCGTCAGTGGGTGCTCTCAACTTCCCATCTTTCTTACGGTCCTCACTGTGCCATCGCATCAACTTGGCATGCTCTTCGTTTCTGAACAGACGTTTCAACCGTGGTATTATAGGAGCATACCACATCACCTTCGCAGGAACCCTCTTCCTGGGGGGCTCGCCGTCAACATCACCAGGGTCATCTCGTCTGATCTTATACCGCAATGCACCGCATACCGGGCATGCGTTCAGATCCTTGTACGCACCGCGGTAGAGGATGCAGTCATTAGGGCATGCATGTATCTTCTGCACCTCCAATCCTAGAGGGCATACGACCTTCTTTGCTGCATATGTACTGTCGGGCAATTCGTTATCCTTTGGAAGCTTCTTCTTCAATATTTTCAATAGCTTCTCAAATCCTTTGTCAGGCACAGCATTCTCTGCCTTCCACTGCAGCAATTCCAGTAAGGTACCGAGCTTTGTGTTGCAATCTTCGCAATTGGGGTACAACCCTTTTTTGTGATCCTCTAACATGCGATCGAACTTCAGCTTCTCCTTTTGACTTTCGCATTGCGTCCTTGCATCGACTATGACCCGGCGGAGATCATCATCATCGGGCACTGGTTCCTCTTGATCTTCAGCAGCTTCCCCCATTGCAGCATCATTGGGCACATCGTCTGGTTCCTCTTGATCTTCAGCAGCTTCCCCCGTTGCAGCATCACCGTATTCAGGGGGCACATAGTTGTCATCGTCCTCTTCTTCTTCGTCGTCTTCCATCATAACCCCTATTTCTCCGTGCCTCGTCCAAACATTATAGTGTGGCATGAAACCCTTGTAAAGCAGGTGGGTGTGAAGGATTTTTCGGTCAGAGTACGACTTCGTATTCCCACATATAGGGCATGGACAACACATAAAACCATTCTGCTTGTTTGCCTCAGCCACTTCGAGAAAATCATGCACGCCCTTAATGTACTCGGAGGTGTGTCTGTCACCGTACATCCATTGCCGGTTCATCTGCGTGCATTATATATAATTAAGTGTGTCAAAAACCATTACAGAACATCATGAATAGATAATTAAGTGACCAAATTAATAGAAGTTCATCATCACATTAGAACCAAAGTACATACATAGTTCTCATCTAACAACATATATATAGCTCTCCAGAGCATCTAATTAATTAAACCAGACATTGAAACTATGTAAAACATTTCAATGCGAAAACAAATGCGATCATAATCGCAACCAAGGTAACAATTGATCCAACGGCATAATGATACCAAGCCTCGGTATGAACGGCATATTTTCTAATCTTTCTAATCTTCAAGCGCATTGCATCCATCTTGATCTTGTGATCATCGATGACATCCGCAACATGCTACTCCAATATCATCTTCTCCTCCTCAATTTTTTTTATTTTTTCCTTCAAGTAATTGTTTTCTTCTTCAACTAAATTTAACCTCTCAACAATAGGGTCGGTTAGAATTTCCGGTTCAACCACCTCCTAGATAAATAAAATCTATGTCACGTTGGTCGGTATATTTGTCATAAACAATAAATGAACCAAATAGTTATAAAAAGATAATATATACCACATCCGAATCATAGACAGGACGAGGGCCGACGGGGGCGGATACCAAAACCATCGCACTATGTAATAAGAAGGAATAATAAAAGTAACAAAATTAGACAAGTAACTATCTAAAGTAAGAATTTTTTTCCTTTCAGAAAGAAGATAAGAACAAGAGGCTCACCATGGTGGTGCTGGCGACGAGATCGGCGCGGGCGATCGACGGCGGTGAAGACGGGGACGGGACGTGACGGACCGCTAAACCTAGACAAATCTCGGGGAAAATGGAGCTCGGAGGTCGAGTTTCGAGAGGACAAAGATTAACTAGTGTGGCTCAGACATTTCATCGAACACCTCATGTGCATAGGAGGTGAGCTAGAGCACCCAAATGCCCTCCCCTCGCCGGCCAGAAAAAACTGAGCACTCTGGAGTGCTCTGCTGTGGCGATGGGGTATATATAGGGAACTCATTGGTCCCGGTTGGTGGCACCAACCGGGACTAAAGGCCTTTGGTCCCGGTTGGTGCCACGAACCGGGACCAATGCCCCCTTTAGTCCCGGTTGGTGGCACCAACCGGGACCAAAGGCCTTGTGCTGCCCCGCGTCAAAAGTTTAGTCCCACCTCGCTAGTTGAGAGAGCTCGAGAGTGGTTTATAAGCGCTAATGCGCCCACCCTCTCGAACTCCTCTCAACTGCAGGCTTTCGGGCCTAACTATTCTCTTTGCCTGTGGGGCCTACTGGGCCTTCTGCGGGCCTGAATCCTGGCCCATGGATGGGTTTCTAGTCGTATTCAGGCCGTGGTGGCCCAGTAGGTGGCATAATTTTTTTCCTGTGTTTTTTTTCTCTTTTGCTTTATTTGTTTTGTTTTGTTTCTACTTACAACAAAAAACTTATTTATTTTATTTCTAATTACTTATGTATTTTACTTTAATTATTTTATTTTTATTTATTTTACTGCTGCTATTTTTATTTATTTTATTGCTGCTATTTTTACTTAATTCATTAAGGTTTATTTATTGTAGTTACTATAGTTTATTTTATTAAGGTTTATTTAGTTTTATTTATTTTATTAAGGTTTATTTATTTTATAAATATAAAAAAATGAACATAGATGCGCTTATAGAGAAAATTCAACCTAAATTCATAATAAATTTCTACGAAATTTACTGTGAATTTAGGTTAAATTCCCTGTATAAGGGCATCTATTTTCACTTTAAGAGAAGCTCAACAAGGCAGAGAGGGACGGCCTTATAAACTGATGTGAGCGCCCTTCGGTTGGCGAGGTGGGACTAAACACTGGCCGCAACTAGGACCAGGCCTTTAGTCCCGGTTTGTGGTAGGAACCGGGACTAAAGGGTGGTGGGCCAGGAGCGTGGCCCATTGGTCCCGTTTGTCCCACCAACCGGGACCAAAGGGTCCGGACGAACCGGGACCAATGCCCCCACGAGGCCCGGCAGGTCCCTGGCCGCACGAACCAGGACCAATGCTCACATTAGTCCCGGTTCGTGACTGAACCGGGACTAATGTGAAAACTGTTCTGTGACCTAAGCCCTGTTTTCTACTAGTGATTGGTCCCGGTTCATGCCACCAACCGGGACCAATGGCCTTGCACAGCGGCGTGGTGGTGGGAGTTTAGTCCCACCTCGCTAAATGAGAGCGTCGACTACCTGTTTATAAGCACTGTTGCCTCATCACTCTCGAACTCCTCTGAACTGCAGGCCTATGGGCCTAATTTGACACTGCTTTTCCTGTGGGCCTGCTGGGCCTTCTGCGGGCCTGAATCCTGGCCCAACTAGCTGGGTTTCTAGTCGTATTCAGGCCGTGGTGGCCCAGGAGGTGGCATTTTTATATTTTTTTCTCGTTTTTTTGTTTTCTTTGTTGCTTTATTTTTTATTTTGTTTCTACTTACAACAAAATACTTACTGTTGCTATTTTATTTATTTTATTAAGTTTTATTTATTTTGTTTTATTATAGTTTATTTTATTTTATTTTGTTTTTACTTATTTATTTTATAAAAGTTTATTTTCTTTTGTTTCTACTTATTTATTTTATTTTATTTTATTTTGTTTTGTTTCTATTTATAAAAGTTTATTTTGTTTATACTTATTTATTTTATTTTATTTTTTGCTTTTTGTATTTATTTTATAAAAATTCTTTTTGCTTTTAATGTTTTGAACGGAAAATACTTTGATAATTTTAGTTGCATAAATTCTATATAATTTTACTTTCAATAATACTAGAGCTTTATAAAAGGTTTTTAGTTGATTTCTTTAGTACCGGTTCTTTCTGCCCTTTCTGACTTCATTTGTTATTTTTCATGCATTTATTGATTATTTTGAGCTATAAGACCCTGAAATTGAAAAGCATTTCAAATGAACTCTGAAAAGTTTGAAAGTTGGCATGGTATCATCATTTCATCCACATAGCATGTGCAAGAAAGTTGAGAGGCTTACGGCAAAAACTGGATGTACTTCGTGTACAAAAGGGACAATGGTATCATACTCGTCTGTTACAAAGTTGGCATGGTATCATCATAATAGTTGCGGGAGAAAGTCTTCACTTTTTCTTCGCTTGTGTCATTTGCTTATTGCGCCGTAACCATGGATAATCTTCATCGTTTATCAGGATGCTTGGGTTAGCCTTGACTTTGAAGGGAGGAATTTCATGAAACTTTTCATAATCTTCAGACATGTCTGTCTTGCCCTC
Organism: Triticum aestivum; assembly: GCF_018294505.1. Classification (NCBI taxonomy): domain Eukaryota; kingdom Viridiplantae; phylum Streptophyta; class Magnoliopsida; order Poales; family Poaceae; genus Triticum; species Triticum aestivum. The sequence goes on along the minus strand of NC_057799.1, from coordinate 624,177,907 downwards.
CACTCCCATGATGTCCCTTTTTCCTGAAAGAACTATGTGGCGCTTTGGCTCATCGTATGATGTATTCGCTTCCTTATCTTTTCTTTTTCTCGGTTTGGTAGACATGTCCTTCACATAGATAACCTGTGCCACATCATTGGCTAGGACGAACGGTTCGTCAGTGTACCCAAGATTTTTCAGATCCACTATTGTCATTCCGTACTGTGGGTCTACCTGTACACCGCCTTCTGACAGATTGACCCATTTGCACTTAAACAAAGGGACCTTAAAATCTTGTCCGTAGTCAAGTTCCCATATGTCCACTATGTAACCATAATATGTGACCTTTCCCCTCTCGGTTGCTGCATCAAAGCGGACACTGCTGTTTTGGTTGGTGCTCTTTTGATCTTCGGCGATCGTGTAAAATGTATTCCCATTTATCCCGTATCCTTTGTAAGTCAATATAGTCGAAGATGGTGCCCTAGACAACGAGTACAGTTCATCACAAACAGTGTTGTCACCTCTGAGACGTGTTTCCAACCAACTGCTGAAAGTCCTGATGTGTTCACATGTAATCCAGTCGTCACACTGCTCCGGGTGTTTGGAGCGCAGACTGTTCTTGTGTTCATCGACATACGGGGTCACCAAGGTAGAGTTCTGTAGAACTGTGTAGTGTGCTTGAGACCAAGAATATTCGTCCCTGCATATTATTGAGTCCCCTCCAAGCGTGCCTTTTCCTGTCAGTCTCCCCTCATACCACGATTTAGGGAGACCTATCTTCTTAAGGTCAGGAATGAAGTCATCAAAAAACCCAATGACATCCTCTGTTTGATGGCCCATGGAGATGCTTCCTTCTAGCCTAGCGCGGTTACGGACATATTTCTCTAGGACTCCCATGAACCTCTCAAAGGGGTACATATTGTGTAGAAATACGGGGCCCAGAATGACAATCTCGTCAACTAGATGAACTAGGACGTGCGTCACGATATTGAAGAAGGATGGTGGGAACACCAGCTCGAAACTGACAAGACATTGCACCACATCACTCCTTAGCCTTGGTATGATTTCTGGATCGATCACCTTCTGAGAGATTGCATTGAGGAATGCACATAGCTTCACAATGGCTAATCGGGCGTTTTCCGATAGAAGCCCCCTCAATGCGACCGAAAGCAGTTGCATCATAATCACGTGGCAGTCATGAGACTTTAGGTTCTGGAACTTTTTCTCTGGCATATTTATTATTCCCTTTATATTCGACGAGAAGCCAGTCGGGACCTTCATACTAAGCAGGCATTCAAAGAAGATTTCCTTCTCTTCTTTGGTAAGAGTGTAGCTGGCAGGACCTTCATATTGCTTTGGAGGCATGCCGTCTTTTTCGTGCAAACTTTGCAGGTCCTCCCGTGCCTCAGTTGTATCTTTTGTCTTCGCATACACGCCCAAGAAGCCTAGCAGGTTCACGCAAAGGTTCTTCGTCACGTGCATCACGTCGATCGAAGAGCGGACCTCTAGGTCTTTTCCAGTAGGGTAGGTCCCAAAATATAGATTTCTTCTTCCACATGGGTGCGCGTCCCTCAGCGTCATTCGGAACAGCTACTCCGCCGGGACCCTTTCCAAAGATTGCGTGTAAATCATTGACCATAGCAAATACATGATCACCGGTACGCATGGCGGGCTTCTTCCGGTGGTCTGCCTCGCCTTTGAAATGCTTGCCTTTCTTTCGACATTGATGGTTGGTCGGAAGAAATCGACGATGGCCCAGGTACACATTCTTCCTGCATTTGTCCAGGTATATACTTTCGGTGTCAGCTAAACAGTGCGTGCATGCGTGGTATCCCTTGTTTGTCTGTCCTGAAAGGTTACTGAGAGCGGGCCAATCTTTGATGGTTACAAACAGCATCGCGTGCAGGTTAAATTCCTCCTGTTTGTGCGCATCCCACTTACGTACACCGTTTCCATTCCATAGTTGTAAAAGTTCTTCAACTAATGGCCTTAGGTACACATCAATGTCGTTGCCGGGTTGCTTAGGGCCTTGGATGAGAACTGGCATCATAATGAACTTCCGCTTCATGCACATCCAAGTAGGAAGGTTATACATACATAGAGTCACGGGCCAGGTGCTGTGATTGCTGCTCTGCTCCCCGAAAGGATTAATGCCATCCGCGCTTAAACCAAACCATACATTCCTTGGGTCACCTGCAAACTCAGCCCAATACTTTCTCTCGATTTTTCTCCACTGCGACCCATCAGTGGGTGCTCTCAACTTCCCGTCTTTCTTACGGTCCTCACTGTGCCATCGCATCAACTTGGCATGCCCTTCGTTTCTGAATAGACGTTTCAACCGTGGTATTATTGGAGCATACCACATCACCTTCGCAGGAACCCTCTTCCTGGGGGGCTCGCCGTCAACATCACCAGGGTCATCTCGTCTGATCTTATACCGCAATGCACCGCATACCGGGCATGCGTTCAAATCCTTGTACGCACCATAGTAGAGGATGCAGTCATTAGGGCATGCATGTATCTTCTCCACCTTCAATCCTAGAGGGCATACGACCTTCTTTGCTGCGTATGTAGTGTTGGGCAATTCGTTATCCTTTGGAAGCTTCTTCTTCAATATTTTCAGTAGCTTCTCAAATCCTTTGTCAGGCACAACATTCTCTGCCTTCCAGTGCAGCAATTCCAGTATGGTACCGAGCTTTGTGTTGCCATCTTCGCAATTGGGGTACAACCCTTTTTTGTGATCCTCTAACATGCGATCGAACTTTAGCTTCTCCTTTTGACTTTCGCATTGCGTCCTTGCATCGACAATGACCCGGCGGAGATCATCATCATCGGGCACATCGTCTGGTTCCTCTTGATCTTAAGCAGCTTCCCCCGTTGCAGCATCATTGGGCACATCGCCTGGTTCCTCTTGATCTTCAGCAGCTTCCCTGTTGCAGCATCACTGTCTTCAGGGGCACATAGTTGTCATCGTCCTCTTCTTCTTTGCCGTCTTCCATCATAACCCATATTTCTCCGTGCCTCGTCCAAACATTATAGTGTGGCATGAAACCCTTGTAAAGTAGGTGGGTGTGAAGGATTTTCCGGTCAGAGTAAGACTTCGTATTCCCACATTTAGGGCATGGACAACACATACAACCATTCTGCTTGTTTGCCTTAGCCACTTAGAGAAAATCATGCACGCCCTTAATGTACTTGAAGGTGTGTCTGTCACCGTACATCCATTGCCGGTTCATCTGCGTGCATTATATATAATTAAGTGTCTCAAAAACCATTACAGAACATCATGAATAGATAATTAAGTGACCAAATTAGTAGAAGTTCATCATCACATTAAAACCAAAGTACATACATAGTTCTCATCTAACAACATATAGCTCTCCGGAGCATCTAATTAATTAAACCATGTAAAACATTTCAATGCGAAAACAAATGCGATCATAATCGCAACCAAGGTAACAATTGATCCAACGGCATAATGATACAAGGCCTCAGTATGAATGGCATATTTTCTAATCTTTCTAATCTTCAAGCGCATTGCATCCATCTTGATCTTGTGATCATCGACGACATCCGCAACATGCAACTCCAATATCATCTTCTCCTCCTCAATTTTTTTATTTTTTCCTTCAAGAAATTGTTTTCTTCTTCAACTAAATTTAACCTCTCGACAATAGGGTCGGTTGGAATTTCTGGTTCACATACCTCCTAGATAAATAAAATCTATGTCACGTTGGTCGGCATAATTTTCATAAACAATAAATGAACCAATAGTTATAAAGATAATATATACCACATCCGAATCATAGACAGGACGAGGGCCGACGGGGGCAGATACCAAAACCATCGCACTATATAATAACAAGCAATAAAATAGTAAGAAAATTAGACAAGTATTTATCTAAAGTAAGAATTTTGTTTTCTTTCAGAAAGAAGATAAGAACAAGAGGCTCACCACGGTGGTGCCGGCGACGAGATCGGCGCGGGCAATCGACGGCGGTGAAGATGGGAATGGGACGTGATAGGCCGCTAAAACTAGATCCAGCTGTATCCATCCGTCAACACATAACCAAGAAACCTTCGGAAATCGTTTACCTCAACCTTCGAAAAACATCCATTATACAAGTTATGGCAATACTCCCGAACTCCCGCCCCAGTACTGGGTGGCGTCGAGGTGATCTCACCAACAACTGCATAAAAGAGATTTCGATGTCGGCGAAACTCAGGTATTCCAGAACTGCAACGATAAAATTGTGACGACAACACCTCGGAGCTCAACTCCCCGGGACACTGCCACAACCCCTAAATGACAGGAGGCACCAAGAACAATGTTCTCGTCACAAAACCATCGGAACGATTCCAAGATACCCGCGTGATCCTAAATTTTTTTTAGTGAAATTTGACGAGAGGATAGTCAAAACTTCTACGTCAGGAGACCTCACCAGAGCGACGAAGGGACTGAGGAGTAAAAAGAATCCTACTCTCCGATATATATAATCCTAAAAACTCAAAACATTTTTGATCTAGACTCAACAACGCCAGCGATTCGATCAAGCAGGGGGCTCCTAAGTCGGGGATGGCTCTGATTACCAACTTGTAACGCCCACGATGCGGCTATATCTCCCACGTGTCGAGGCACGACTTAGAGGCATAACCGCATAGTGGTTTTGTCGCAAGAAGGGTCATCTTCACACAATCCCATGTAATGAACAAGAATGGGATAAAGAGTTGGCTTACAATCGCCACTTCACACAATACATAAATATTAATCATACATCATCCAAAATACAAGCATATAGGCCGGCTACGGCCAAAATCCAGATGAAAATAAGACAACCCCAAATGCTAGATCCCCGATCGTCCCAACTGGGCTCCACTACTGATCATCAGGAAAAGACACATAGTAACGACCACGTTCCTCGTTGAACTCCCACTTGAGATCGACGCCATCATCTGCACTGGCATCGTCGGCACCTGCAACTGTTTTGGTAGAATCTGTGAGTCACGGGGACTCAGCAATCTCACACCCGCGAGATCAAGACTATTTAAGCTTGTAGGGGAGAATGGTGGAATGAGGAGGAGCTGCAGCGGCAAAAGCATATATGGTGGCTAACTTGCGCAAATGAGAGCGAGGAGAGAAGCAAAGGAACGGGCGTCATCTAACAATGACCAAGAAGAGGTCCTGAACACCTACTTACTTCATACATAACTCAGACCGTGTTCACTTCCCGGACTACGCCGAGAAGAGACCATCACGGCTACACACGCAGTTGATGTATTTTAATTGGGTCAAGTGACAAGTTATCTACAACCGGACATTAACAAATTCCCATCTGCCTCATAACCGCGGGCACGGCTTTCGAAAGATAATACCCTGCAGGGGTGTCCCAACTTAGCCCATCATAAGCTCTCACGGTCAACGAAGGATAAACCTTCTCCCGGAAAGACCCGATCAGTCTCGGAATCCCGGTTTACAAGACATCTCGACAATGGTAAAACAAGACCAGCAAAGCCGCCCGAATGTGCCGACAAATCCCGATAGGAGCTGCACATATCTCGTTCTCAGGGCACACCGGATGAACACTACGTACAGCTAAAACCAATCCTCGAGTTTCCCCAAGGTGGCGCTGCAAGTGGCTCTAGTTTGGACCAGCACTCAGAGGAACACTGGCCCGGGGGTTTAAATAAAGATGACCCTCGGGCTCGCGAAACCCGGGGGAAAAGGCTTAGGCGGCAAATGGTAAAACCAAGGTTGGGCCTTGCTGGAGGAGTTTTATTCAAGGCGAACTGTCAAGGGGGTCCCATAAATCACCCGACCGTGTAAGGAACGCAAACTCAAGGAACATAATCCCGGTATAACAGTAACTAGGGCGGCAAGAGTGGAACAAAACACCAGGCATAAGGCCGAGCCTTCCACCCTTTACCAAATATATATAGATGCATTAATTAAATAAGAGATATTGTGATATCCCAACATATCCATGTTCCGACATGGAACAAACTTCAACTTCACCTGCAACTAGCAACGCTATAAGAGGGGCTGAGCAAAAGCGGTAACTTAGCCAAACAACGGTTTGCTAGGAAAGGATGGTTATGGCTGACATGGCTAAAATGGGAGACATGATATAGCAAGTGATAGGTAGCGGAGCATGGCAATAGAGCGAACAACTAGCATAGCAAAGATAGAAGTGATTTCGAGGGGTGGTCATCTTGCCTGCAAGGTTCTCAGAGTTGTCGAAAGCTTGATACTCGTAAGCGTACTCGACAGGTTCCTCGTTCACGAACTCGTCTCCCGGCTCTACCCAAGACAAGAACACAAACAAACGGAACCACAATCAACAACGAGAAATGCGCAAGCAACATGATGCAAAACATGTATGATATGCAAGATATGATATGCGATGCATATGCGTGCTCCGGAAGGAAAATGATGAACATGGCAGTAACTTGGCAAACCAAGCATGCCACTGGAAAGATGAGATGATTTCGGTCGAAATCGATATAAAGATCACCGGAATCGGATGCACGGTTTGCAAGTGGCAAGCAAAACAAAAATGACACTAATCTGCGATAAACAGCAAGATAGCACTTCAAATGCAACAAGTAACAATGCTACAGCACCCCAACATAGCAACAAAGCACATGACAGTAAACTACATGAGATGCTTGACAAAAGATGAAAACTGAGCTACGGCTAGTTCACAACATATCAAGCTCAAACAAGCATGGCAAAAGTGCAAAAGATTACAGGTTCACAGACTTGGTGAAAAACTAGACATGGCAGAAATCAGCATCAGGAATTTAACATAGCAAGACAAAGCATGGCAGTGTTCTACTAAAAGCACATGACAAAAGTCCCTTACTGACCATAAGCCAAAAAGGACCAGAAGATATGATGGCAAGCATGTAAACATAGCAAGTTTCGTTATCAGGTTTCAGACAGCAGAAAACAGAGCATGGCAGAAATAATAATATGTAGGCCTCTTTGTGAGCTCGATACACTCACTACAGAGCAATGCATGACAAACCAAGCATACCTACAGCAAGATGGCATGTTTATGAACCTAACCATAGCAAGAACAATTGCATAGCAAGTATGGATCAACTACAATAAGCTTGGCAAAAATGCATGTCATGCTAAGAATCTGCCAGAAATATTTTACAGCAAAAGTAGAGCAAGATTGAGTCATGCTATGGCACTCTATAATTGCAAACAATTGCGGGAATGGATCAATTACAACTATAGCTACAAAACATGCTTACTGAACATCTCCAAAATATGCATGGATCTCTCTGTAGCATCAAGTTTACATGGCAACAAAATTACAGCAGACAAGGACTTCAAGAAATCACCGTCCCTGAAATCAGAATTATTACGGGGCCTCCTTTGCATGCTTGTGCTAGTCACCACAGAGATCAAAAAAATACATGGACTACACCACTGAAAAGATGGCATGGCATAATTCAAAACACATGTAGAGCTCATGCCCAAAAGATGCATAGATTAAATGATACAAAAATGACAAATCTCCAAGTTCTGCTAAGAACCAGAGATTAACAGCAACTAGCCCTCTTCCAACGAAGATTTGGGCATCAAAATGACCTCTAATGAACATGGTGCAATTGAACAAAAGGAAGAGCATCACGAGACGAACAATTTGACATATTACACGCGCGAATCGGAGCTACATGCACAGAGTTATGGCATCGGGAACAGAGGTACATGTTGATAAAAATTCCAGACTTAGAAAAAAAACGGAAGCGAGGGAAGTCAACGGGGGGGCTGTACCAGATCGGATCGGGGAAATGCTACAGGAGCTCGCCGGCTCGGGCTCGGGCTCCGGTGGGCTGCTCGCCGGCGGGAGGTAGGAGGGCGGCGCGAGGCGGCGGAGGAGGAGAGGACGCCGCGGGGGAGCGGCGGCGCCGGCGGAGGCGCGGCGGCGGGGCCGGCCGGCGGCGGGCGGCGCGGGGCCGATGGCGGCGGCGGCGGCCGGCGGCGCTGCGGGCAAGCGGCGGCGCGGGCACGGGAGGCAGGCGCGGGGCGGCGGCGAACGGGCCGGCGGGCCCGCGGCGGGCTTCGCCGGCCGGCGCGGTGGAGAGGGCGGCGGCGACACGTGTCGCTACGGGATTGGACGGGGCGCGGCGGCGGACGTTGTCCGGCGCGGGCGGACGCGTCCGGCGCGGCGCGGAGGGAGGAGCTAGGGTTTGTCTGTGATTTCGTTTTTCGGGATGCCCACATATAAATAGGTAGAGGGAGCTAGGAGACTCCAAATGAGGTGCGGTTTTTGCCCACACGATCGTGATCGAACGACCTAGAGCATGGAAGAGAGTTTGGTGGGTTTTGGGCTGGTTTTTTAGGGGGGTTTTGCTGGACACTTAAATGGACTTTGCTGATGCCCGGTTAACCGTTGGAGTACCAAACGACCTCCGAATGGAACGAAACTTGACCGGTAGTCTCTGGGTGGTAAATTAAGGCCACTTGACAAGCCTCGGTCCATTCCGAGAAAGTTTGACACACGCACACGAAAGAAAACAAGAGGGGTGCACCGGAGGAGATAGGAGCGCCGGATTGGAAAACGGACAACGGGGAAAATGCTCGGATGCATGAGACGAACACGTATGCGAATGCAATGCACATGATGACATGATATGAAAATGCATGACATGACAAAAAAATGAAAGACAAAACCCGACAACGGAGGGAATATCATATCACATAGCCGGAAATGGCAAGAGTCGGAGTTACAAATATGGCAAGTTACATGCGGGGTGTTACCTATGCAGATGGGCGACTTCAGCGGCAGCAAGCTCAGATGTTGCTGCGGCAGCACGTTGGGGAGATGCGATCCTCCCATCCCCTGCCCACGGCCACTCCTTCTATATCCTCCTCCATCCTCCTCCTATCCCTTCTGCGTCGAGCAAGATTTGAAAGGGGATGCGGATGCGATGTTGAGGAACTTGCCATGATTTGGAGAGGCGATCAGTCATGTCTCTTCGGATGCTTGCATTAGTTCCAGAACAAATGAGCCGTCGCAAGATCGCGAGTCATATGGGCATGCGAGACAACGCAGTAGTATGCGGCTCGGGAACGTGACTCACCGAGGTTGCCTCTAATTTTATTAAAAAAACATGAAGTGGACAGAAGAGAAATTAAATCATCGCAAAAATAAGATGATGTGGCCAGACTAATGAGGTGGAGTGAGGTGAGTGGCTGCATGTTGATTGGTGATGTGGATAGCTTGCATGTCAAGAAAAATAAGATAGCGGGGATCAACTATTTAGGTATTATAGATATATCATCGAATGTCTCACAACCACCATTATTCACACATACACATGTACATATATATACAATTTCTCCTACATGTTGCCTTGGTGCCTTCGGAGCACGATGACAATTGGGAGTGGTTCATGGGGGCGGTAGCGGGTAATAGTATTCTCCTTTGGGATCTATGACCTAGTCGAGCAAAAATCCCGCTATTTCCTCTTGAAGTGCTAGTATGCGCTCTGTTGGTAGGAGCTGCTCCCGCACCTCTTTGAACTGTTAAGAAGGAGATCAATATGCATGTGTATTAGTTGTGTGACTAGATATCGATAATGATGTAAAAATTGTGAATAGTGTTCTGGCAAACGTACCCATTCCATTCTATCAGATTTGCCCCTTTCGGACGCCATCATGCGAATGTTCTCGCAAACATAGTATGCACACAGATCAGTCCCCGACGCCTGCTTCAGGGCCTTTACGAGAATGGAATTTAATCAGATAATAATTAATCAAGCATGATAATTAATTAATGGTATTGAAACAAGAATTAAAGAGATGGTAGGTAGCTAGTACTACTTAATTACTTACCTTGGGTCGATACCAAAACAGCTTTTGTCGCCATTTGCCTGGAGTCACCTTGATGAACTTTACCCAAGCCCTGCCCGCCGGCAAAGAAAATTAATAAAGGGGTTATTAAATAGTTGATATTAGGAAATGACGAACTAAATAGGCCGAGATATAGTTAATAATGATTGAAATTACCTGCCGACTATCCCCTTCAAGATGGTGTAGTCACTTTCTTTTTTAAGTAGTGAGTCCAGTACTTCAACTTTTCCTTCTTCAACTTTAATGACTAACAAGATCCGGTGGTAACTGCATGCGCACACGTTTGCATGTCTTAATTAAGCGGGCATGTGCATAACACTAATTATTAACATCTAGCTAGCTAGTAAGCAAAAACAGAATTTGTAGTACAAGACAGTGTGACTCACAGGAAGTTGTAAGGAAGTAGTATATCTTCATTGGTATTGAGGCGCTTCAAGAACTCTAGCATTTTATTCTCTACATCTGCTTTATACCATTCCAATTTCCATGTCGTTTCACTAATGGTATTTGGGTCAATGAACCCAATGCCCTAGCGTCCAGCTTTTTTCATTTCATACATCTTCATCCGGCATAATACCACAAAAAAGAATATAGTGAGGATAATTATAGGTAATGATCGATCAATGAGCACTAAAGCTAGCTTGAGACTTAAATTACAGAAAGAAATCACTTACACACAATAGCAACTGACGAGAGATTTGTCGAGTGCATCTTGATTGAATAACTGAAATAGTTCTGAATACTCAACGGACAGAGCTAGCTTATGGAAGTAATGCTCTTCCTTGACATTCACCATGAGGGACTCTCGATTGGAACTCTTGGTAATTTTCATGTACCAATCATGCAATTCATACATTCTCGTTGGGAGGTTCTTGACCTCCTCGGGTTCGACCAAAGGTTGGCCGCGGACATATTTCCGTTTAATTTCCTCCTCTCTAAGCGGAGACATGGGCTCGATCTCGAGGAGTTGTCCAACAGTGATACCGAGCATTTCAGCCTGCATTATATGCTCCTCGGTTATTACCAGATTGCCCAGCTGGGGAACGGTTTGCCACATATATATAGGGCGGCGATACTCTCATGTGTTGTTGGCACAAGAAGCGGGGGGGTCGATTGGGCCGCCTGTTCTCCCAGCTGGGGAACGGTTTTCCCGCATTTTTTGCCAGCTACTTGGCTCGAGCTCGAGCTCGACTCCTTCTGTAGTTGTGCTCGATGTGCCTTCCTGATTTGGCACTCATAGTCTGAGTCAACAGGCTTGGGAGCTGGTGGTCTATCCATACGAATGAAGAGGTCAATCTTTTCCTCAGGCACTTTCTCCCTTGGCGGCGGTGCCGGTTTCGGTCCAAAATGGGCGTCCACTTGAGCCTGCACTATGGCTGCGTTTTGCTCCTCGGTCATGTCGTAAGGCCTCTGAGGAAGAGGAGCGAGGCTTGTACCATATTTATATCGCTTGCCTCCGCCTGTACCTCCTGTACTACCTCGACTCGTACCGCTATGCACCATAGCTGCGGCGGCTCCCTTCTGCGATTGCTGAGGCGGCGGAGACGGCTGACGTGGCTGAGTTGGAGCAGGAGGAGTGGCCTGACGTTGTGCCTGACTTGGAGGAGGAGGAGTGGCCTGACGCGTTGGTGGACTTGGAGGAGCGGGAGTCTGCTGACGCGGTGGCGGACTTCGAGGAGGAGTCTGCTGACACTGTGCCGGACTTGAAGCAGGAGGAGTGGCCTGATACTTTGCGGACTTGGAGGAGGAGGAGTGGCCTGACGCGTTGGTGGACTTGGAGGAGCGGGAGTCTGCTGACTCAGTGGTGGACTTCGAGGAGGAGTCGGCTGACGCGGTGTCGGTGGCCTTCGAAAGATGATGCAATCCTTTCTCCATAGGATGATATGATGTTTGGCCTCTCCCAGTGGGTGCTCCTCGTCACCTCCAGGAATGTCAAGCTCTATCCCCGAATATTGGTGCACCGCCTCATCAACCACGACACGAGCATAGCCGGCTGGAATCGGGTTGCAATGGAAGGTTGCATCGGGGGAATTTGTATAAGCAATGGCGTCCACCACCTTCATGGATATGTTCTTCATTTTGAAGTGTAGCTCACAGTTAGTGCTCTCCATGATGTCATCCACAGGGTATCTATCCAGCAATGCGTCGCCCAGGGCGGAACCAATGCTGCTTCTCAGCATGGATGGGACGGTGCTATCCAATGCTGGATTATCCGCTAGCTGCTGCCGCTGCTGAGACCCCCTTTCCTGGCTATGTGAGTCGATCTGCTGCTTCTGCCGCTGGAATTTGAGTGCCAAGTCCGCGTGCGCTGATTCTAGGCCTTGAAGGCGTTCTGCTCCCTGCTTCCTCTACTCCTCCTCCAGCTTCCTCTTCTTCTCCTCCTCCATCTTCCTTCTTGCACGGCTTCTGTAGTCGTCGTTCCAGTCGGAAAAACCCTCATACCAGGGAATAACGCCCTTGCCTCGTGTTCTTCCCGGGTGTTCAGGATTTCCCAGGGCGCGCGTAAGCTCGTCGTTCTCTCTGTTGGGCGTGAACACCCCCGTTCGAGCATCTTCTATTGCTTCAAGTAACTTATCTTCGGCTCCTTTTAGACTTGCCTTCTTCGAAACCAGGCCTGTCTTCGGGTCCAACACCCCCCATGCGCATAGAACCAAGTTATGCACCTGGGGGGCCAGCTCCTAGTAACTGGAGTGACCTCTACATCCAGCATATCTTGCTTAGACTTATCCCATTTAGGCATTGCCACCGCATAGCCACCTGGCCCCAGCCTATGGAACTGCGTCTTTTTTGAGGCATTGGCCTTGTTTTTTCTCGACCGTTCCTTAGATAATTCGGATTCCTTGAATTTCACGAAAGCGGGCCAGTGTTCTCTTTGCTTCTCCAGTGTTCCCTTGAATTCTGGAGTCTTCCTTCCTCCTTCGACGTAGTTGGCCCATACAGTTTTCTTGTGGGTGTTGAATGCAATTGCCATCTTCCTAAGAGCAGCGTCCTTGAATTTCTGCACATCTGCATTAGTCAAATTATCTGGTAGGGTGAAATGTTCCATGAGAGATTCCCAAAGCGTTTTTTTGCTCTGTCGTCGACCCAAGTAAGATCTGGACGTTTATTTTTTGGCTCTTTCCATTCTTGAATGGAGAATGGGAGTTGGTCCTTCACAAGAACTCCGCACTAACGAATGAACTTGTTCGCAATGTTCTTAGGCGTGCTTGGTTCGCCATTAGCTTTGATGGCATCGATGTTGTACTTTACACCCTCCTTCAACTTTTTGCCCGGGCCTCACTTTGTCTTGCTGCCTGTAGAAGCAGATTTGCTCGATCCGGAGGGCTGAAAGAAGAAAGATCGATTCGTTAATATATCTTCAAGTCAAAAAACATGTGATGATCACCAGATGCCTGCTTACATAAATATACCTCGCCGGTCTTTGTTATTTGAAGATCAACATTGTCTGTGTCATCATAATCATAATCATAGTTCATGACTTCATCAATTCGGTCGTCGAGATCGAATATCTTATCATCACCCTCCCCGGTATTGTTCAGATATTGGGAGCCGTCATCTTCTTCATTCAGATCATCTGGCCTGCGAGGGCTGCGTCTGATCTCGAACAGGGCCTCTTCTCCCTCTTTGCCGGTATTGTCCGCCATAGCTTTTATTTAACTAATCCATAAGAAATATAAAACAATTTAGTATTCAAATTACAATGCATGGATGCAATCAATAAGGAAAAACTGAATCATAGTACATAATATGCATCGTCTCGAATAATATATAGTCTCGAATACATCATCTTGAATAATATATAATCTCGAATACGTCGTCTCTGATAATACATATAATCTCGAATACATCGTCTCGAATATTATATATCGAATACATCACTAGCTAGCTAGCTAATAAAGATCGAATACTACAGAAGAATCTAGGCCACTTGCGGTTCCTGAGGCGCGGGCGGTGGACACCCAAAGAGAAGGAACCATCACAGGATCATATCTCCGGTCATCTGCCCAAAGAACCTACCAGGTATTGGAGAACCTAACGTCCATAGCAGCCATGTAGCGACGGACGTGCTTGTCCTCCTCCCTGACACGGCGACGCACCACCTCCGGCGGGGCCGGCTCCCTCTACACCGAATGTGGCCCACGCGAAAACGCCACCAAACGAGATCGGGGTCAATGACGGGACCCGTGGCCGGGTTCCTCACCAAGCGGCGCGTCCCTGAAGCTAGCACCTCCCAGTGCCAGCCCGGCGGAGCCCAGTCCCGGACATGGGTCCTCTGAAGCAGGACATTGTCGCAAATGGGTCGATGGCGAGAATGCGGGCCGGGCATCGTCGAAAACAAATACTATATGCAAATGTAACATTTTTTAAATTATTGGATTGTGTCTTATATTCAAATTCTAAATTTCTATAACTAAAATTATAAGAAACTAAAAAACATCGATCATCGTCTAACAATTTGAAATTAATCTAATTCATCTAGCTAAAACAAACATTTCTAAAATTTCTAACATTTCTAAAATTTCTAACATTTCTATACACTAAAATTTATAACATTTGTATAAAAATAGAAAAAACAGAAAAAAAACCTTTGACATTATATTATAACTAACATTCCTATATACTATTTGACATTAATCTAATCTAATTAATTAATTCATCTAAAACTTTGTATAAAAACAGAAAAAACAGAAGTCTCTGTGTGTGTGCGCATGTAGTGTGTGTGTGCGCGCGCGCGTGTTGTGTGTGTGCGCGCGCGCCTGTAGTGTCTCTGTGTATGCGCGCGCCCGGCAGCGGCGGCGGCGCGGTGGATTGGAGGGAGGAGAGGCCGGGGGAGGGGCTCACAGCGCGCGCGGGCGAGGTCGAGGCGACGTTGACGGGGACGGCGACGGCGCGGAACGGGGTGGCGGCGCAATGAGGACGGCGACGACGACGGGGACGGCGACGCGCGGCGACGGGGACGGCGACGGAGCGGGACGGGGCGGCGGCGCGATGGCGCGACGGGGGCGGCGACGGTGCGGGACGGGGACGGCGACGGCGCGGGACGGGGACGGCTACGGTGCGGGACGGGGCGGCGGCAGAGAGAAGTGGGAGATGAGAAACTGAAATTTTTAAAGTGTTTTCTTATATAGGAGGGACCTTTAGTACCGGTTGGAGCCACCACCCGGTACTAAAGCGGTGGGAAGAGCTGGCCTTTAGTACCGGGTGGTGGCTCCACCCGGTACTAAAGACCCCCCCCCTTTAGTACCGGTTGGAGCCACGACCCGGTACTAAAGTGGGTGCGCTGCCAGGCAAGGGGCGCAAATTTTAGTCCCACCTCGCCTAGCGAAGGGCAGCCGCACTGGTTTATAAACCCAGCCGCGGCTGCTCCTTCGAGCTCCTCTCCAAAGCATGCCTTCTGGGCCTACCTGTTCTGTGCTGCACTGTGGGCCAACTGGGCCTTGCGGGCCTGCATCCTGGCCCAACAACAGGTTGGGTTTCTAGTCGTATGCAGGCCGTTGTGGCCTAGTAGGCGGGCTTTTTATTTTCTTTTTTTCTTTTATTTTCTTTTTTGCTTTATTTATATTCTTTTATTTATTTCTAAGTTGTTTTTTGCTGTATTTAGAGTTTCTTTGTGAATATTTTTTCTTTAGGTAAAAGAGAAAAAGTCTGTATTGAACTATGATTTGAATTCCTTTCTTATTAGTTTCCAAGTGCAAAATGTTCATTGCCTTGATCAGAGCCTTTAAGCCTTTTAGAAGCGAGCATTTTCGCAGCTTCTATTTTTCCTAAAGCTAATGAACCGAATGGAAGAGAAAAACTTGGAAACTTTCTGTTAGTGCCGGTAGTTTTCAAATTTGAATAGTTTAAATTTTGAATTATTTGAAATTTGTGTGAATCACTAGTTTGTGAATAACTTAACTTTAAAAATAGATTTTTCAGTGATTCTTTTTTCTTATGTTTAATATTAGTGTGTTTTATCATTATTTTCAATTTGGTAATTCTTAGGTTATTTATAAAATGAAATGCCTTTGTAACAGATGTGTTTTCGTCTGAAACCCTGATACTTCGAAAGAGATTGTCCATTTTGTACATGAAGTGCATCCAGTTTTTTCCATAACCCTCTCTAGTTTTTTGCACATGCTATGTGGGTGAAATTATGATACCATGCCAACATTCAACCTTTTCGGAGTTCATTTGAAGTGTTTTTCAATTTCAGGGTCATTTAGCTGAAAAAATCTGTAAATGCATGAAAAAAATTGTTTGCAAATAAAATTTCTTCCCGTTTCAAATGCCAAAACACATAACTACCCTAACTATTACAGAGATTTCCTCCTGGGTGGGAAACACAGAAGAAAGTGATGATAGTGAAGCCGATCACAACCCAGATCTTTGGGTGTGAAACTTTTTCTTTGTGTGTGTCCCTTTGCGCCATAACCATGGAAAATTTTCAACATTTAACTGGATGCTCGGGTCAATATTCACTGTTAATGGAGAAATTTCATCAAACTTTTCATAATCTTCTGACATGTCTGTCTTGTCATCCACTCCCACGATGTTTCTCTTCCCAAAAAGAACTATGTGGCGCTTTGGCTCATCGTATGATGCATTCGCTTCCTTATCTTTTCTTTTCTCGGCTTGGTAGACATGTCCTTCACATAGAAAAGCTGTGCCACATCATTGGCTAGGACGAATGGTTCGTCTGCATACGCAAGATTGTTGAGATCCACTGTTGTCATTCTGTACTGCGGGTCTTCCATTACCCCGCCTCGTGTCATATTGACCCATTTGCACCGAAACAAAGGGACCTTCATACCACGTCCATAGTCAAGTTCCCATATGTCCTCTATCTAACCATAATATGTTTCCTTTGCCGTCTTGCTTGCTGCATCAAAGTGGACACCACTATTTTGGTTGGTGCTCTTCTTATCTTGGGCGATCGTTTAAAATGTATTCCCATTTATCTCATACCCTTTGAAAGTCATTATATTCGAAGATGGTAACTGGAACATCAAGTACAGGTCATCTTCAATAGAGGCGTCATGCATGGCACGTGTCTGCAACCAGCCAACGAAAGTCCCCATTTGTTCATGTGTAATCCAGTCATCAGACCGCTCCGGGTGTTTGGAGCATAGAAAATTCTTGTGTTCGTCCATATACGGAGCCACCAAGGCGGAATTCTGTAGAACCGTGTAGTGTGCTTCAGTGAGAGGATGTCCGTCCATACATATTATTTGATTCCCTCCTAGCGTGCCTTTTCCATCCAGTCTGCCCTTATGCCGCGATTCAGGAACACCAATCGGCTTAAGGTCAGGAATAAAGTCAATACAAAACTCAATGACCTCCTCATTTTCATGGCCCGTGGACATGCTTCCTTCTGGCCTAGCACGGTTATGAACATATTTCTTTAAGACTCCCATCACTACTGGAATCAGGAACTTTGCCGTCAGCTAGTTCTTTGCCGTCTGCTAGCTGACGGCAAAGAAGGTCTTTTCCATCAGCTTACAGAAAGTTGACGGCAAAGAAAGAGCAGATGGCAAAGAGGGTGTTTGTCGTCATCCTGCTCTTTGCCGTCAGCTAGCTGATGGCATAAAATCTTTGCCGTCTGCTAGCGGGCGGCAAAGAGGATGGGTGGCCCATTAACAAGAACGACCTAACTGCCACTCTCTTTGCCGTCTGCTAGCAGACGGCAAAGAAAATAACCTAACGTATCTAACGGCCGCCCCCGGCACACACCCACCCATGACCCACACAGCCCCGAGCCCCACCCACGATGCACACACGCCCAACCCACGCGCACACACACCCACGTTGGATTCCATATCTCTCGTCTTCCTCGATCCCCTTTCTCCACCCCACGCCGCCGCCAGATTTCGGCGATCCCCGCCGTTCCCCACCGCCCGGCTCTCCTCCCCGAGGTCACCTCTCCCTGCTCACCATCTCCACCGACTGGTTTCTCTCCTCGCCCAGGAGAGTCCCGCCTCCTTGCCGCCAAGGCCGCTGCCGCCCGCCGCCTTGAGCGGCGCCGCCTCCTCCTCGAGCGCCGCGCCGTAGACCTCGCCTCCCACGCCCTCGCCGCCTGTGCTGACATCGACGCCACCCACGCGCGCCGCCTCACTGTCGCCCGCGACATCAGCTCGACCAACGGCGAGATCGAGGACGCGCAGCGGAAGGCGGAGGAGTGGGACGATGGAGATTGAGGAGTTCCGGCCGTCGTCTCCACAGCCTCCATCCACCACGGCCGCAGCCACTTCTCAACCCCACGAGTAGCCTCCTAGCCTAGTTCCTCGTCATCGTCCTCCTCCCGGTCCCTGTCCACCTCCGCCTCCACCTGGTGGTCCCAGAGGCGACGACTCCCCGTCGCCTCGGCCACTGTAGAGCTCCGCGAGGCCACCGCGGGTGGTATAGACTCCGTCATGACGCCGCAGCCCAACTCAAGTGTTAGCCCTGACTTTGCTCAATTAACTGCCTCTCTGGTTGTATATGAGTTGGAGAGTCGCGTAATTCTGTAATGTGGGATGTTGTCTCAGTTTCTGTGCGATGAGTAGACTAGATTAGGGGATAAACTGATGAATTGATGCTTGATTCTGATGGTCATGGTGTGCTGCTTTGCAGGTTAAGTTCAGTGTGGAGGCAGCCCTGCAGGAGCTGCAGAGCAGCCGGTTGCACTCGGACGACGCCGGGATCGGGGCTGCGGAAGCCTGGAAGGCCTACCTCATGGCTAAGAAGGCCAAGCTGGACGAGACCCTGGTTGCAGCCC
>NC_057799.1:623844389-623859102 GCF_018294505.1 Triticum aestivum | reverse complement strand
ATCTGGGGGGGGGAAGGGAGAGGCGCAGAGGCCGAGAGGGTGAGCAGGGGCGAGTGGGAGAGGGGCCCGAGGAGGCGGGGGGGCGCTGGCGTCCTTATCCTCCCCGTCGCCGGCGAGGGGGTGCGGCGGGGACCTGCCCTGTTCCGACCTCGGTCGGGGGAACAGGGAAGGGGAGGGCGAGTGGGAGAGGTGGGCTAGGCCGGCTGGGCCTGGGGTCGGCCCAGTTGGGCCAGGGGTCCAGTGGGGGGTTTTCTCCTTCTCCTTTTTTTTGTTTCTTTGTCTGTTCTGTTTTCTTTTGTATTTTCTTTTTATTTATTTACTTTCTTTTCTGTTTTATTTCATTTAAAAGTATTTAGGCATTTTATAAAAATGTGTTTTCTCCACAATAATTATGAGTGCAATATCTGGCATGGCCCGAACATTTTTGTTCAAATTTTTGAAAACTTTTATTTTCCACTTTAAATTTAATTGAAGTTTGAATTAGGAGTTTGAAATGAAATGTGATTCAAATGTGATCAAGCCCTGTTTAGCAACATGATTAGCTTAATCACAGAGAGTTACTGTAGCATGATTCTCGGGGTGTTACACTCACAGACCGTCTTCTTGAGCGTGTTGGGGCTGATAATATTTCGCACCTCAGCTATCTGAGGCTCGATGAAGGCGGCAGCTGGAGGCGTCTCCTGAGAACTGAACGCCAGACGACGCCTGTTGCAATTGGGTTTCTCCGCCGTACCAACTAGATCGCGGATGAAGGCGGCAGCTGGAGGCGTCTCTTGAGAACTGAACGCCAGACGACGCCTATTGCAATTGGGTTTCTCCGCCGTACCAGCTAGACCGCGGTCGTCTTTTTCAGGGTTGGGTTCTTCAGAAGGAGGCCCGCAGAACTCGTCACCGTACCCATGTTCCGCAAAGTACTTATCAACGTTGGTAAATGTACTGTCGTCGTTGTCGTCGTCGTTCGGATCCTGTGCCATATGCATGTCCGGATCCTGTGCCATAGGGATGTCCGGCATGTCCGGTAGCGTTGCGGCGTTCTTGCCATGGCTTGGCGCTGGCACGACTGACGGTCTTGTCTGTGGGGTGGTGTCCCCCGCCCTCAAATGAATCTGGCTCTTCGGCCAAAGCAGGGGCCAGCTTACGCGGGCGCTGAGGGTCATCACATCATCTTCGTCGGCCCCAGCGGGTCGAATCGGAGGTAACAACTCGTCACAGCCTGGCAGCACCCGAACCAGTTCAACCCTACACAAGGTGGGTGGCATCGGATTACCGTGGAACACGCAGTTGCCCGGTTGAACGATTCTGCCCTTGGCGACATCGACTAACTCGCCGCCCACGAAGTGCAGGAGGGTGCAAGGAACGTCGGCGGTGTTGGGGAACGTAGTAATTTAAAAAAATTTCCTACGCACACGCAAGATCATGGTGATGCATAGCAACGAGATGGGAGAGTGTTGTCCACGTACCCTCGTAGACCGAAAGTGGAAGCGTTAACACAACGCGGTTGATGTAGTCGTACGTCTTCACGATCCGACCGATCAAGTACCGAACGCACGTCACCTCCGAGTTCAGCACATGTTCAGCTCGATGACGTCCCTCGAACTCCGATCCAGCCGAGTGTTAAGGGAGAGTTTCGTCAGCACGACGGCGTGGTGACGATGATGATGTTCTACCAACGCAGGGCTTCGCCTAAGCACCGCTACGATATTATCGAGGTGTAATATGGTGGAGGGGGGCACCGCACATGGCTAAGAGATCAATGATCAATTGTGTCTTCAGAGGTGCCCCCTGCTCCCGTATATAAAGGAGCAAGGGGGGTTCGGCCGGCCAAAGGGGAGAGGCGCGCCAGGAGGAGTCCTACTCCTACCGGGAGTAGGACTCCCCCTTTTCCATGTTGGACTAGGAGAGAGAGGGGGAAGAGGTGGAGGGGAGGAAGGAAAGGGGGGGTGCCGCCCCCCTCTCCTTGTCCTATTCGGACTAGGGGGGGAGGGGCGTGCGGCCCTGCCCTGGCCTCCTCTCCTCTCTTCCACCTAGGCCCACTAAGGTCCATTAAGTTACCGGGGGGTTGCGGTAACCTCCCGGTACTCCGGAAAAATCCCGATTTCAACCGGAACACTTCCGATATCCAAACATAGGCTTCCAATATATCAATCTTTATGTCTCGACCATTTCAAGACTCCTCGTTATGTCCGTAATCACATCCGGGACTCCGAACAACCTTCGGTACATCAAAACATATAAACTCATAATATAACTGTCATCGTAACGTTAAGCGTGCGGACCCTACGGGTTCGAGAACTATGTAGACATGACCGAGACACCTCTCCGGTCAATAACCAATAGCGGAACCTGGATGCTCATATTGGTTCCCACATATTCTACAAAGATCTTTATCGGTCAGACCGCATAACAACATACGTTGTTCCCTTTGTCATCGGTATGTTACTTGCCCGAGATTCGATCGTCGGTATCTCAATACCTAGTTCAGTCTCGTTAGCGGCAAGTCTCTTTACTCGTTCCGTAATACATTATCCCGCAACTAACTCATTAGTTACAATGCTTGCAAGGCTTATAGTGATGTGTATTACTGAGTGGGCCCAGAGATACCTCTCCGACAATCGGAGTGACAAATCCTAATCTTGAAATACGCCAACCCAACAAGTACCTTCGGAGACACCTGTAGAGCACCTTTATAATCACCCAGTTAAGTTGTGACGTTTGGTAGCACACAAAGTGTTCCTTGGTAAACGGGAGTTGCATAATCTCATAGTCATAGGAACATGTATAAGTCATGAAGAAAGCAATAGCAACATACTAAAACGATCGAGTGCTAAGCTAACGGAATGGGTCAAGTCAATCACATCATTCTCCTAATGATGTGATCCCATTAATCAAATGACAACTCATGTCTATGGCTAGGAAACATAACCATCTTTGATCAATGAGCTAGTCAAGTAGAGGCATACTAGTGACACTCTGTTTGTCTATGTATTCACACATGTATCAAGTTTCCAGTTAATACAATTCTAGCATGAATAATAAACATTTATCATGATATAAGGAAATAAATAATAACTTTATTATTGCCTTTAGGGCATATTTCCTTCAGTCTCCCACTTGCACTAGAGTCAATAATTTAGTTCACATCGCCATGAGATTTAACATCAATAGTTCACATCACCATGTGATTAACACCCATAGTTCACATCGTCATGTGACCAACACCCAAAGGGTTTACTAGAGTCAGTAATCTAGTTCACATCGCTTATGTGATTAACACCCAAAGAGTACTAAGGTGTGATCATGTTTTGCTTGTGAGATAATTTTAGTCAACGGGTCTGTCACATTCAGATCCGTAAGTATTTTGCAAATTTCTATGTCTACAATGCTCTGCCCGGAGCTACTCTAGCTAATTGCTCCCTCTTTCAATATGTATCTAGACCGAGACTTAGAGTCATCTAGATTAGTGTCAAAACTTGCATCGACGTAACCTTTTACGATGAACCTTTTGTCACTTCCATAATCGAGAAACATATCCTTATTCCAGTAAGGATTATTTTGACCGCTGTCCAGTGATCTACTCCTAGATCACTATTGTACTCCCTTGCCAAAATCAGTGTAGGGTATACAATAGATCTGGTACACAGCATGGCATACTTTATAGAACTTATGGCCGAGGCATAGGGAATGACTTTCATTCTTTTTCTATCTTTTGTCGTGGTCGGGCTTTGAGTCTTACTCAATTTCACACCTTGTAACACAGGCAAGAAACTCTTTCTTTGACTGTTTCATTTTGAACTACTTCAAAATCTTGTTAAGGTATGTACTCATTGAAAAAACTTATCAAGCGTCTTGATCTATCTCTATAGATCTTGATGCTCAATATGTAAGCAGCTTCACCGAGGTCTTTCTTTGAAAAACTCCTTTCAAACACTCCTTTATGCTTTGCAGAATAATTCTACATTATTTCCGATCAACAATATGTCATTCACATATACTTATCAGAAATGCTGTAGTGCTCCCACTCACTTTCTTGTAAATACAGGCTTCACCGCAAGTCTGTATAAAACTATATCCTTTGATCAACTTATCAAAGCGTATATTCCTACTACGAGATGCTTGCACCAGTCCATAGATGGATCGCTGGAGCTTGCATATTTTGTTAGCACCTTTAGGATTGACAAAACCTTCTGGTTGCATCATATACAACTCTTCTTTAATAAATCCATTAAGGAATGGAGTTTTGTTTATCCATTTGCCAGATTTCATAAAATGCGGCAATTGCTAACATGATTCGGACAGACTTAAGCATCGCTGCGAGTGAGAAAATCTCATCGTAGTCAACACCTTGAACTTTGTCTTTTTTTTGCGGTGATCACCTTGAACTTTGTCAAAAACCTTTTTCTGACAAGTCTAGCTTTGTAGATAGTAACACTACTATCAGCGTCCGTCTTCCTCTTGAAGATCCATTTATTTTCTATGGCTTGCCGATCATCGGGCAAGTCAACCAAAGTCCACACTTTGTTCTCATACATGGATCCCATCTCATATTTCATGGCCTCAAGCCATTTTGCGGAATCTGGGCTCACCATCGCTTCTTCATAGTTCATAGGTTCGTCATGGTCTAGTAACATAACCTCCAGAACAGGATTACCGTACCACTCTGGTGCGGATCTTAATCTGGTTGACCTACGAGGTTCAGTAATAACTTGATCTAAAGTTTCATGATCATTATCATTAACTTCCTCACTAATTGGTGTAGGTGTCGCAGAAACTGGTTTCTGTGATGATCTACTTTCCAATAAGGGAGCAGGTACAGTTACCTCATCAAGTTCTACTTTCCTTCCACTCACTTCTTTCGAGAGAAACTCCTTCTCTAGAAAGGATCCATTCTTAGCAACGAATGTCTTGCCTTCGGATCTGTGATAGAAGGTGTACCCAACAGTCTCCTTTGGGTATCCTATGAAGACACATTTCTCCGATTTAGGTTCGAGCTTATCAGGTTGAAGTTTCTTCACATAAGCATCGCAACCCCAAACTTTAAGAAACGACAACTTTGGTTTCTTGCCAAACCATAGTTCATAAGGCGTCGTCTCAACGGATTTCGATGGTGCCCTATTTAGAGTGAATGCAGCCGTCTCTAATGCATAACCCCAAAACTATAGTGGTAAATCGGTAAGAAACATCATAGATTGCACTATATCCAATAAAGTACGATTATGATGTTCGGACACACCATTATGCTGTGGTGTTCCAGGCGGCATGAGTTTGTGAAACTATTCCACATTGTTTTAATTGAAGACCAAACTTGTAACTCAAATATTTGTCTCCGCGGTCAGATCGTAGAAACTTTATTTTCTTGTCACGATGATTTTCCACTTCACTCTGAAATTCTTTGAACTTTTCAAATGTTTCAGACTTATGTTTCATCAAGTAGATATACCCATATCTGCTCAAATCATCTGTGAAGGTCAGAAAAATAACGATACCCGCCGCGAGCCTCAACACTCATCGGATCGCATACATCAGTATGTATTATTTCCAATAAGTGAGTTGCTCACTCCATTGTTCCGGAGAACGGAGTCTTAGTCATCTTGCCCATAAGGCATGGTTCGCAAGCATCAAGTGATTCATAATCAAGTGATTCCAAAATCCCATCAGCATGGAGTTTCTTCATGCGCTTTACACCAATATGACCTAAACGGCAGTGCCACAAATAAGTTGCACCATCATTATTAACTTTGCATCTTTTGGCTTCAATATTATGAATATGTGTATCACTACGATCGAGATCCAACGAACCATTTTCATTGGGTGTGTAACCGTATAAGGTTTTATTCATGTAAACAGAACAATAATTATTCTCTAACTTAAATGAATAACCGTATTGCAATAAACATGATCAAATCATATTCATGCTCAACGCAAACACCAAATAACACTTATTTAGGTTCAACACTAATCCCGAAAGTATAGGGAGTGTGCGATGATGATCATATCAATCTTGGAACCACTTCCAATACAGATCGTCACTTCATCCTTAACTAGTTTCTGTTCATCATGCAACACCCGTTTCGAGTTACTACTCTTTAGCAACTGAACCAGTATCAAATACTGAGGGGTTGCTATGAACACTAGTAAAATACACATCAATAATATGTATATCAAATATACCTTTGTTCACTTTGCCATCCTTCTTATCCACCAAATACTTGGGGCAGTTCTGCTTCTAGTGACCATTCCCTTTGCAGTAGAAGCATTTAGTCTCGGACTTAGGTCCAGACTTGGGCTTCTTCACTTGAGCAGCAACTTGCTTGCCGTTCTTCTTGAAGTTCCCCTTCTATCACTTTGCCCTTTTCTTGAAACTAGTGGCCTTGTTAACCATCAACACTTGATGCTCTTTCTTTGATTTCTACCTTCGTCGATTTCAGCATCGCGAAGAGCTCGGGAATTACTTTCGTCATCCCTTGCATACTATAGTTCATCACGAAATTCTACTAACTTGGCGATGGTGACTAGAGAATTTTGTCAATCACTATTTTATCTGGAAGATTATCTCCCACTTGATTCAAGCGTATGTAGTACCCAGACAATCTGAGCACATGCTCACTGCTTGAGCTATTCTCCTCTATCTTTTAGCTATAGAACTTGTTGGAGACTTCATATCTCTCAACTCGGGTATTTGCTTGAAATATTAAATTCAACTCCTGGAACATCTCATATGGTCCATGACGTTCAAAACGTCTTTGAAGTCCCGATTCTAAGCCGTTAAGCATGGTGCACTAAACTATCAAGTAGTCATCATATTGAGCTAGCCAAACGTTCATAACGTCTGCATCTGCTCCTGCAATAGGTCTGTCACCTAGCGGTGCATCAAGGACATAATTCTTCTGTGCAGCAATGAGGATAATCCTCAGATCACGGATCCAATCCGCATCTTTGCTACTAACATCTTTCAACATAATTTTTCTCTAGGAACATATCAAAAATAAACACAGGGAAGCAACAACGCGAGCTATTGATCTACAACATAATTTGCAAAATACTATCAGGACTAAGTTCATGATAAATGTAAGTTCAATTAATCATATTACTTAAGAACTCCCACTTAGATAGACATCCCTCTAATCCTCTAAGTGATCACGTGATCCATATCAACTAAACCATAACCGATCATCACGTGAAATGGAGTAGCTTCCAATGGTGAACATCACTATGTTGATCATATCTACTATATGATTCACGCTCGACCTTTCGGTTTCAGTGTTCCGAGGCCATATCTGCATATGCTAGGCTCGTCAAGTTTAACCTGAGTATTTTGCGTGTGCAAAACTGGCTTGCACCCGTTGTAGATGGACGTAGAGCTTATCACACCCGATCATCACGTGGTGTCTGGGCACGACGAGCTTTGGCAACGGTGCATACTCAGGGAGAACACTTTTATCTTGAAATTTAGTGACAGATCATCTTATAATGCTACCGTCAATCAAAGCAAGATAAGATGCATAAAAGATAAACATCACATGCAATCAATATAAGTGATATGATATGGCCATCATCATCTTGTGCTTGTGATCTCCATCTCCGAAGCACCGTCATGATCACCATCCTCACCGGCGCGAAACCTTGATCTCCATCGTAGCATCGTTGTCGTCGCCAACTATTGCTTCTACGACTATCGCTACCGCTTAGTGATAAAGTAAAACAATTACATGGCAATTGCATTGCATACAATAAAGCGACAACCATATGGCTCCTGCCAGTTGCCGATAACTCAGTTACAAAACATGATCATCTCATACAATAAAATTCAGCATCATGTCTTGACCATATCACATCACAACATGCCCTGCAAAAACAAGTTAGACGTCCTCTACTTTGTTGTTGCAAGTTTTATGTGGCTGCTACGGGCTTAGCAAGAACCGTTCTTACCTACGTATCAAAACCACAACGATAGTTTGTCAAGTTGGTGCTGTTTTAACCTTCGCAAGGACCGGGCGTAGCCACACTCGGTTCAAATAAACTGAGAGAGACAGACACCCGCCAGTCACCTTTAAGCAACGAGTGCTCGCAACGGTGAAACCAGTCTCGCGTAAGCGTACGCGTAATGTCGGTCCAGGCCACTTCATCTCACAATACCGCTGAACCAAAATATGACATGCTGGTAAGCAGTATGACTTATATCGCCCACAACTCACTTGTGTTCTACTCGTGCATATAACATCAACGCATAAAACCAGACTCGGATGCCATTGTTGGGGAACATAGTAATTTCAAAAAAATTCCTACGCACACGCAAGATCATGGTGATGCATAGCAATGAGATGGGAGAGTGTTGTCCACGTACCCTCATAGACCGAAAGCGGAAGCGTTAACACAACGCGGTTGATGTAGTCATACGTCTTCACGATCCGACCGATCAAGTACCGAACGCACGGCACCTCCGAGTTCAGCACACGTTCAGCTCGATGACGTCCCTCGAACTCCGATCCAGCCGAGTGTTAAGGGAGAGTTTCGTCAGCACGATGGCGTGGTGACGATGATGATGTTCTACCGACGCAGGGCTTCGCCTAAGCACCGCTACGATATTATCGAGGTGTAATATGGTGGAGGGGGGCACCGCACACGGCTAAGAGATCAATGATCAATTGTGTGTTCAGAGGTGCCCCCCTGCCCCCGTATATAAAGGAGCAAGGGGGGGTTCGGCCGGCCAAAGGGGAGAGGCGCGCCAGGAGGAGTCCTACTCCTACTGGGAGTAGGACTCCCCCCTTTTCCATGTTGGACTAGTAGAGAGAGGGGGAAGAGGTGGAGGGGAGGAAGGAAAGGGGGGTGCCGCCCCCCTCTCCTTGTCCTATTCGGACTGGGGGGGAGGGGCGTGCGGCCCTGCCCTGGCCTCCTCTCCTCTCTTCCACCTAGGCCCACTAAGGCCCATTAAGTTACCGGGGGGTTCCGGTAACCTCCCGGTACTCCGAAAAAATCCCGATTTCACCCGGAACACTTCCGATATCCAAACATAGGCTTCCGATATATCAATCTTTATGTCTCGACCATTTCAAGACTCCTCGTTATGTCCGTGATCACATCCGGGACTTCGAACAACCTTCGGTACATCAAAACATATAAACTCATAATATAACTGTCATCGTAACGTTAAGCGTGCGGACCCTACGGGTTCGAGAACTATGTAGACATGACCGAGACACCTCTCCGGTCAATGACCAACAGCGGAACCTGGATGCTCATATTGGCTCCCACATATTCTACGAAGATCTTTATCGGTCAGACCGCATAACAACATACGTTGTTCCCTTTGTCATCGGTATGTTACTTGCCCGAGATTCGATCGTCGGTATCTCAATACCTAGTTCAATCTCGTTACTGGCAAGTCTCTTTACTCATTCCGTAATACATCATCCCGCAACTAACTCATTAGTTACAATGCTTGCAAGGCTTATAGTGATGTGTATTACTGAGTGGGCCCAGAGATACCTCTCCGACAATCGGAGTGACAAATCCTAATCTTGAAATACGCCAACCCAACAAGTACCTTCGGAGACACCTGTAGAGTACCTTTATAATCACCGAGTTACGTTGTGACGTTAGGTAGCACACAAAGTGTTCCTCCGGTAAACGGGAGTTGCATAATCTCATAGTCATAGGAACATGTATAAGTCATGAAGAAAGCAATAGCAACATACTAAAACGGTCGAGTGCTAAGCTAACGGAATGGGTCAAGTCAATCACATCATTCTCCTAATGATGTGATCCCGTTAATCAAATGACAACTCATGTCTATGGCTAGGAAACATAACCATCTTTGATCAACGAGCTAGTCAAGTAGAGGCATACTAGTGACACTCTGTTTGTCTATGTATTCACACATGTATCAAGTTTCCAGTTAATACAATTCTAGCATGAATAATAAACATTTATCATGATATAAGGAAATAAATAATAACTTTATTATTGCCTCTAGGGCATATTTCCTTCAGGCGGCGCCCTGCGAAAACATGTAGGGCGTCAGGGATGCGCAGTCAAAGGCAAGGAGATGAAGTCAACGGCCGAGAGGCTTAGTTACCGTGAGGCCGTCGAGCTCGGCTAATGTCGAGGCACCGCCAACGGCGGGCGTGCAACTGACGGAGGGGCCGCTTGCTGGCGAGGTGCCGGCCGGCGTACACCCGGGTGCATTAAGCCAATGCCCGTGTCGGCGCTGGAGACACGAATACCGCCTCCGCCGGAGACACCAATGGCGCCGCCTACGCGTTGTGTGAGTTGCTGGTCGTGAAGCTGGGAACCAGGGGAGGCCCCTGTTGGCCGCCCGCAATCCACGTCGTCAGCCCCTGAATCAAGGTAGGCACCATGGCGGTGAGCGTCGTTCCCAGTTATTGTTGCACTTGCTCTTGGACAATCTCTGGAATCCGCGCCACTTGTGCCTTGAGTTCTTGAACCTCGCACGACTGGCTTTCCGAGCTGGTCTTTTTCCCTTCCGCCCACCAGCGGTATAGTATGACGACCATTTTGTGGACAAGCCTTTGCCGGCCACACGACCACCTGACGACGGCTTACTGAGCTTATCCTTGTTTTTCATTACGTTCAACGCCCTATTTAAAGGGGTGTTGAAAGGGGAGCTCTGAGACGACCCCGCGCTACTGCTTTCAGCCTCATGCGGAAGGAATGTGAACCATTTAAAAATTTGGCTTCATTAATTAGAATGCAACCATATGGAGCTAATTACGCGGGGGTGCATTCCTTACCAGAACAAGCTCAAGCGCCCTGGTCTTCGGATCCGTGGTAAGCTCCTTTGTTACCGGGTCCTCCTTGTACCGGGCCCTGACAAAGTTCCTGGTCTGCTTGTCACGATATTTCTCGAAGCGGGGCGGTAGGCCTTGCTCGGCACGCTCCGCGTCCTCCTTGTCCCATATAGGCACCGCCACTCTGTAACCGCCGGGACCGAGTTGGTGGACCCCTAAGTTCAACTGCCGCATTTCTTTCCCCCACTGACTTGATTCAGAGGTTGCGCTGCTCTCGCACTTGATCTTGAACTCTTTGTAGTCATCTTCGCTGATCAAAGGATATTTTGCCTTGATCTTCTCATAACTATCACCTTTTTCAATCATTGCCTTCACCGTGCTTCTCCAAGTAGACAGGGTCGTGCTCATCCTCGTGAGGGCGGCACTGTTCACTTTATTCCCTGAGAGGCATGTGTTTGCAAAGTCAGCGGGGAACTTGTATCGTTCGTGCAGCTTCGTGAAGAGGAGGCTGCGCAAATTCACTCTGTCCTTATGCCTTAGGTTCTCGGTGTTGATCGAGACGGTGCTCCGGAGAATGCACCCGAGCTGAACCGAGTACCCCTTGACTAATTCTTTGGGCGCCGTTGGATGCCCGTCGGAGTTCACTTCAGTAAATTCCTCCTTGACGGTGCCGAGCACGCTCGGGCGCCGGTCCTTCCATTGCCTCTTCGGTTGGCTGCCATCTGTGCGTGCGCCGCCGTCATCAGTGGTGGCATCCTCGGCGGCACCATCAGTGGTGTCATCCCCGACGCCACTAGGGGTTGTGTAGTCAGGATCGGTGTCTTCCGCGGCGTCCTCGTAGCGGTGAGGTTCTTCCTCCAGCTCCTGGGACAGCTCCCAGAATTGCTTGCCGCCCGAGCCGCCGGCCTCATCGTTGTGGGCCATGTTTCGCTCTAAATAGGAAAAAAGTTTGGTCAAAAAGTTGGTTATTGTCAAGGAACAAGATCATGGTCTCATCATTTAGGGTTTGTCGACACCGAGGCATCCTAAAAGCTAAGCTTTTATCATTTAGGGTTTGTCGACGCCGAGGCACCCTAAATGCTAAGTTAAGTTTTCATCATTTAGGGTTTATCGATGCCGAGGCACCCTAGGTTGACTGATATATATGGGTATCTTCTAATAATATACCCTACTTAATTAAGGACAAACACCAAGAGACAATAAACATATCACACTTCTATATGTATAACACAAGAGGCAGTTGATCCTACTTAATTAAGTACTAAGATACCCCGGCCCATGCATTAGTCGCAAGTACCCGATATGTCCTATTTTTAGCAAAGTCGTGCTAAAATTCACGGAAAATTTCAGCATGACCTTTGCTGAAAATAGGACATATGGAGTACCCGAAATTGCCGGAACGGAAGTTAATCGACATTCCAGCAAACTCAAGGGCCTCTCGGGGTACCTGCAAAATCATCACGACACGATGGTCGGAGACATGACCTTCGCAAAATGGTCGGAGACACGATGGTCTTTCTCAATGTGATCAATTGATGGATCAACACGTAAAACATGTCCAATAAGTATGATTTATAGAGTCAACATCAGTATGAATATCTATAAAGTTTTTCTTCATCAGCCAGGCCCATGCAAGTAACTGCATCCAGCAACTATTTCTGCTACTCTGTAACTAACTACACTCTGTATTTATAGAGTCATTTGAGATGAGATCAGATTGAGCTCCAGCTGCAGCTGCAGCTGAGGGATCCATGAGCCATCATGCCAGCCAGCCAGGAAATAAACTTTACTTTCCAAAGGAAATAAAAATACAATGCATACATACATACTTAAGCAGGTAGATAGATAGATAGATAGATGAGCATGTTCAGTTTACAAGAATGAATATAAACAAGCAAAGAATGCATGCATGCATATCAAGAGTTGGCATCTACTGCTACTGCTACTGCTTGCCTCTGCTGCTATTGAATATTTATAATTAACTGAAATTGTTCCTTTAATTACAAGTAAATGCAACTTTTGCATTAATTAAAACTAAACTGTTCCTTCATGATATTCTCTCTTCATCTACCCCTGGCTACTTTCTCTCTTCTCTTCTTCAGTTAATTAACTGAATTTTACTAATGTTGTTGTTAACTGAATTTTACTGATGTTGTTGTTAACTGAATTTTACTGATGTTGTTGTTGACTTGCTGTTAATGAACAGTGGCTAAAGATATATAAAACTCCATTGCAAATGTGCCATGTCAATACAACAACTCTTAGAAGTGAAGAACAGGTTCTCCAAAATGAGTAGAAAGGGAGCATGCTGACATCTATACAAGCCAATAATGATTTACTACTCAATGGAACGGGGTAAGATAAACACCAGTCAATAAATTTACTACATCAAAAGGAGTAAAACTCAACAATGCAGCACTATCTCTGAACCTAACCTTTTTTTAGTATGGGTATGACAAATCAATGAGTTGGTCATCACAATGTCAAGTGCCATTGGAAGACAGGAAATCAGGTCATCACATAACAACAATTGGATGGCCTCGTGAACAACCAAGACATCCTTGAATGGCTGCCAAGTTACTACTAGCAGGCTCAAAAGTCAAGTAAACTGAAGATTGACCTTCTGAAGGTCTAAGTATGGCTGTGCTGTCAGGTTACTACTAGCAGCAAGATGGAAGTAGACTTGATGATAACTATTGCACAAATATGTAAGAAAGGAGCAAGTGCATCTACTTATTGGAACAAGCCTGACAATGGGAAAGCTATAAACTTATAATGACCGCGTTCAGATAAAAGATTGCAACCAAGCAGATCTGGAAAATGTATTATCAACTATAAAATATGGGTTGCAAACCAAACAACTAAGCATACTTTGTCAGATGATAACTATTGCAAACCAAACAAGTAAGCAGAGCACATGTATATACCTGTATCACTGTCTTGGAGCCAACAAACGCCTCAATTTTTCTCGAACCGCGATCGAACCTGTTACGCAGAAACACAAACAGAGAGATACATGTAACTAACGAGGACAGACAGACAAGGTAACAAGAACTCCAAAGCTCAATTAAGCCTATGCTTCTTCTTTCACTCTAGTGTACCATTGTGGCAAAGCCATATATGTATGTACAGAGGAACTTTGTTTTGTTTCATTCTGAAAATATGCTGCCATTCTGGAAACTTGGATGAGTGTTTTTCAATGGTTTTTGAATGAAAACATTATGACAGCTTGCAAACACAGGACCATGTCATTATCATGGCAGTCCACTATATATTTTTATGACAAAATACATCATTATCAGGGCACATGATGGCCATTTTCTTACATGATGCCAAGCTAATGACTGACATCTGTTCTTGGTAAATGATGAGTCTCTAGTGCCCCTTGCAAATTGTTGATGCCACATTGTACTTGTACCCCATATGTTTAACCCCAAACACACAAACATCACCACAAGGACTGAGATAAAAACTAATACTATCATGTACTTGAAGAAACCCTGTTCTTTTCTCTTTCGCTTTTGAACCTGACACACACTACATCATCACATATTTTCCTAGAAATTTAGTACAGCATGTTGGGGGTGAGGGGCATCACCTCGAATCCCTGGCTTGCCCTGGAGGGCAACGTCAGGTTGGGGAAGACGGAATGCTGCCCTGGAGGTCGACCGCGATGCAGAATTGGTCGGGGAGGTCGGCGGGCTCCGGGTTATGGGGAGGTCAGCG
Source organism: Triticum aestivum (assembly GCF_018294505.1). NCBI lineage: Eukaryota > Viridiplantae > Streptophyta > Magnoliopsida > Poales > Poaceae > Triticum > Triticum aestivum. The sequence goes on along the minus strand of NC_057799.1, from coordinate 623,844,631 downwards.
GTGAGGACCGCCGCGCTGGGAGGACAGCGAGGGGGTGGGCCGCGCTACACATGGCCAGCGCAAGCCGACGCCGGCGGGGGCGGGTGGGCGCTGAAGCGGGAGGAGGCAACTTCTCGGTGAAGACGGCGAGGGCGCGGGTTGAAGTGCGCGGCGACGAGGCAGGCCGCGCGGTGTTGGACGGCGAGCATGAGGTTAACGCAGGCGGGGCCGCGGGAGGAGGGGGCGCTGGGGCGGGAGGACGT
>NC_057799.1:623837265-623843517 GCF_018294505.1 Triticum aestivum | reverse complement strand
GCATTCATTTGTGACGGTGGAGCGGGCCGGGGAGGGTGCGGGGGAGGGGAGCGGTGGGTCGTCGGCGGCGGTGGAGCGGGGGAGGGTGCGGGGGGTCGTCGGCGGCGGCCGGTGGAGCGGGGGAGAGGGTGCGGGGGGTGCTCGGCGGCGAGGGGGACCGGATCTGGCGAGGTGGGATAGCGATCGAGATGGAGGGGGATCGAGATCGAGTGTCCATGAAATTTAAAAATATTCATGAGTTCAAAAAGTGCCCATGAAATACAATCGAGAAATGAAGGCTACAATTTAAATACAACCGATCTTAGCTAGCTATCTGTTCACAATCTTCTTGCCCTTATTTTTCGTAAATGGAGTTCTTCTCTTGAACGGACGTCCTTTAGGTAGGGTGGTCCTGCTTCTTCTTGTGGTGTATGCTGATAATTCATCGTCGTCGTCATGTTCCATCTTCGGGTCGCCGTACTTGTCGAAGTCTTGCTCATTGGCGACTCCATCCATTCCGATGATCTTTCTTTTGCCTCTCCTCACGACAACACGACTGGGCTTTGACGGGTCGGTAATGAAGAAGCATTGGTCCACTTGGGAAGCTAGTACCCATGGCTCATTTTTCGTGGTGGCGTTCGCGCCTGCGGTCTTGGATTTGGCTTCGGGTATAACCATGGTGGTGAAATACCGGTCTTCTTTAATGACGCTCTTGGCCAATCTGACACGGAACATCGGGACCTTCTCTCTAGCGTAGCTCAGCTCCCAGATCTCCTCGATCCTTCCGTAGTATCTGTCCTTGTCGTTACTGGTGTAGGATTCCATCGTTACCCCGGAGTTCTGATAACCATCGCTCTTCATGTCCTTGTCCTCGGTGTAGAATGTGCAGCCGTTGATATCGTACGCCTCATACGTCATCAGGTTGTGCTCGGCGCCCTGTGACAAGGCGAATATGAGTTGTTCTTCCGCGGAGGAATCCTCATGTAAAGGGTATGACAGAAGCTTCTGCTTGAACCAACGCGTGAAACATGAGTTGTGCCCTTTGATTATATCTCCGTCCGTCCTCTGTTGGCCTCGGTCATTGTACGTCTTCTCAATAAAGGTTTTGTGCTCTACCACCCAAGGATCGACCACGTCTATGTGTTGTAGCGCGACTAGGTTCGCTCTTTCAAAGTCGGCGAGTTGACCCTCGAAGTCGACATGCATTTCGCGGCGACCCTCACGGTGACCCCATCCAGCGAGCCTGCCAAGGTGCCTGTTGACGGGCAGACCAACGGGGTTCTCGATGCCTAGATAATTCGTGCAGTAGGAGATACACTCTTCGGTCAGAAAGCCCCTGGCTATGCTGCCCTCTGGACGTGCCATGTTGCGAACGTATCCTTTGATGACACCATTCATCCTTTCGAACGGCATCATGCTGTGCAGGAACGCCGGCCCGAGTTGGATGATATCCTCCACGATATGGACCAGCAGATGCACTATAACGTCGAAGAATGCGGGCGGGAAGTACATCTCAAGCTCGCATAGTATCACCACGATCTCTTCCTGTAGCCTTCTGAGTTGCCTCACGCCAACCGACTTCCGAGAGATGACATCGAAAAAGTTGCATAGGCCAAATAGCCTTTCACGGACGTGCGCGTCCATGATCCCACGGATTGCAACTGGAAGTATTTGCGTCATCAGCACGTGACAGTTGTGAGACTTCATCCCGCTGAACTTCTGCTTCGCTAGGTCTAGGTATCTGCTTATCTTCCCCGCGTAACCGTAATGAAGTTTTACTCCTATGAGGCAGGCGAAAAACTGATCGATCTCCTCCTGACTTAGAGTGAAGCACGCGGGAGGGTAGTCATTTCCGGTCTTCTTGGCCTTTTGCCTTTGCGACGACTTTCCGTGTCCTGCTTCGCCTCATCATCATCATCATTAGCGTGAAGCTCCTCCCTGATGCCCATTGATTTGAAGTCTACCCTTGCTTTCGGCCCATCTTTGGTCCTCTCTGGCATGTTGAGCAGGGTACCAAGCAGACTCTCGCACACGTTCTTCGTGATATGCATGACATCAAGGCTGTGAGGCACACGGTGGATCTTCCAGTACGGCAAGTCCCACAAAACAGACCTCGTTTTCCATACCTTCAGCAGCGGCTCTGGCGCCTTTCGCTTCTTTCCCGGCTCTGGCGCCTTTTGCTTCTTTTCCGGCAGTGGGCTATCTTTCCAATTTTTCAACAGCTCGTCTATTTCCTCGCCGCTCCTCGTACGCGGGCGTCTTCGGGGTTCGGTTTCACCATCGAACAGATCCTTGCGTTTCCTCCACGGGTCATCGTCCCGAAGCCACCTTCGATGTCCCATGAACACGGTTTTCGAAGACCCGGGATCTCTATCTAGCTGGCGATACGTTGTGTCATCCATGCACCTGACGCATCCAGAAAATCCATGGACCACCTGCTCCGCGAGATATCCGTAACCGAGATAGTCGTGCACCGTCGTGAGCAGTGCGGCTCTCATAGGGAAATATTCTTTCTCTGCGGCGTCCCACGTATTGGTTGGCGTTTTCCACAGCGTGTCTAGCTCCTCTTTCAGCAGCCCCAGATACAGATTGATGTCGTTCCATGGTTGTTTCGGCCCTTCAATTAGCATACTCATGTGAATGTATTTCCTCTTCATGCACAACCAGGGGGGAAGGTTGTACATCCACACAAACACAGGCCAGGTGCTATGTGTGCTTCTCTGGCTGCCAAACGGATTGACTCCATCGGTGCTCGCACCCAGCACGATGTTCCTTGGATCCTTCCCAAATTCTGGGTGTTCAAAGTTCAACGCTTGCCACTGGCTCCCATCCTTAGGGTGACTCAACATCTTGTATTTTTTATTTATCTCCGGATCATTTGCGTCATCTTCTCGGTTCTTCTCCTCCCTATCCGCGTGCCAACGCAGGAGCTTTGCTACCTTAGGGTCCGTGAAATACCGCTGCAGACGAGGAGTGATCGGAAAGTACCACACCAATTTTGGAGGAGCTTTCTTCCTCTTCTTGTATCGAGTGACGCCGCACACCGGACATATGGTAGACTCCGCGTGCTCGCCCCGATAAGTGATGCAATTGTTCATGCACACATGGTATTTCACGTGCGGTAAATCCAGAGGACACACGATTTTCTTCGCCTCGTCGAAACTGGTCAGGCACTTGTTCCCCTTGGGAAGATGTTCGTGCCAGAATGACATGTTCTCGTCGAACCTTGCGTCGGTCATTTTGTGTTTTACCTTCATCTCCAGAGCCATGAGCGTTACTTTCAGGCGGGTATCCTCAGGCTTGCATCCTTCATACAATGGAGTAACCGCATCTATCTCCAGTTGATCCAGCTTGGCTTTCTCTCGGGCGGCAGCTCTTGCGTTATCCGTCTGCTTGAGAAGCAGCTCTTGAATATGAGGGTCCTGCAGCAAGCCCATCGATGGTCCATCGACGTCTGCTCCGCCGGCATCTTCATCTTCATGATCATGCCCTTCGTCTGCTCCGGCATCTTCCTCATCATCATGTCCGGCATCTTCTACATGATGACTGTGTACAGCATCACCGTCGTGATCATGTCCTGAAGATTCTTCTTCTTCTCGCCCGCCCGAGCCGCGGTGGTTGTCTTGCTGCCCTTCCTCATTTCTTGCCCGGCCCCCATGGACGACTTCATAGTCATCTTCATCACCTTGCCACCGATAGCCATCCATGAAACCACGCAAGAGCAGGTGGTCCTGCACCTGCCCGGAATCCGGGTCCGCAATAAGGCTCTTCAGCTTGCATCTTCGACACGGACATCTTATCTCCGTCTCGTTCTTTTGAAGCATCTCGGCCTTCGCGGAGCTCAAAAACCTATTCACGATGCCTTCGGTCATCGTGCGGACCATGGTCGCCTGCGGGGTAGAGCAAAATCATATTTTAGAACCAAGAAAAAAATTTGGCATGACTTTCCCTAAAAATAGGACCAAAAAGAATGCATAGTGCCAAAATTCTCGCCGAAACGGAAATGAATCAACATTCCGGCAAAATATTGGCAACTATCGCATTTCAAATACCGGTACCTGCAAACACAAACATATATGCAACACCACAAACATATGCAACACCACAAACATACATAGATCTAGCTAGGCCATAAAAAGTGCATGTGCACGTTGTTGGAGGGAGAACAACATAAAGATAGCTTCCCCCTTACTTACCTATCAAAAAAGGTAATTTAACCACTTAATTTGGATGAATCTATGGTGCAAATGAGGTGAGGAGGAGGAGGCAGCTGAGACAAGCTTGGAGGAGGAGGTGGAGAGAATGAAGTGGGAAAAGTGAGTGGGTAGGTGTGGCTGTCCAAAATATCTAGCTGGTCCCAGGTTACTAATGGCGCACAACCTACAAATGCGCCATTAGTAACCCTGGTTACTAATGGCGCACCTGCTGGTGGTGCGCCATTAGTAGTTTTGCAAAAAAAAAAATACACTAATGGCGCACCAGGGCACAGTGCGGCATTACTAGTTTAAACTAGTAATGGCGCACTATACCCTGGTGCGCCATTAGTAGTTTTGCAAAAAAAATAAAAAAAGTATAGTAGTGGCGCACTATGTGGCTGGTGCGCCATTACTAGTTAGAACTAGTAATGGCGCACTGTGCCCTGGTGCGCCATTAGTATGTTTGGAAAAATAATAATAATTTTTTTTTTGTTACTAGTGGCGCACCAGCACATGGTGCACCACTGCTATATAGTAGTGGCGCACCACATGTCTGGTGCGCCATTAGTGGCCATTTCATCTATAGCCCTTTTCCTAGTAGTGAATGGAAGTTGATGAAATTTAAGTGTCGTGTTGTTCTAGAGATGCAGGGAGGGAGGGACGTCCATGGATTGGACTGGAAGGATTGGATGCAAACCAATGCACATGAGGAGGAGAGATGCAAGCCAGGCCATGACCTAAAGGTCCCTGCCATGAACCCCTTCCCCTTCCCGTGTATAATCATGCTAAACAAATATTTGATATGATTTTGGTTAATCTTCAATTCAGCCCAGCTAGCTGTTGTAGTACTTGCTTGTCTCCTTCCAAATGTTGCCCTAGTCCGTTGAGTTTCTTATTGCTCCAGGTAGTACTGTTATTTTTCTGCTTTGTGATTTGGTTTGCATGGTTCCAGGCTCCCGGTCTACCGCTTTTGTTGCTGTGATGTCGAGCTCTGTTTTCTTTATTATGACAAGTTGCAAAATTAGTAGTGGGAAGTAAACTTTTGTTAACTTGTTGGCTGAACGAATGGAACTACTGTTATATTTGATTTGTTGCTCAACTAGTGCTGCAATGATGGAACCGATGATTGTGCATGATGCATCCATCCATTTTATCGGAGAGGCTGTGTTTTTTTCTTCTTGTGCTAAGATTGCTAGCATCATATATCCTATGCTTTTGTTTCTCCAGTAGAGCCTTGTGAGATTGATGTGTCTGCCACCGTCCTCGAATGGTTGTTCAATAATAATGGTCCTAGCTAATTACTAGTATGCGCTGCTGCTAAAACAACTTGCTCCTCGTTTGATTTCAAGGATGTTGTTGCTACTAAAGTAGCAACAACAACGACAACAACCATGCTTTGGTTCCCCAAAATTCAGATTGCACTTGCATCTCTACATACACACACATATGAATATGCACGTCGGTTTGGTTCAGTTTGCATATTTACATTTGCTTTAACTTTGACTGAAACTATCTTGGTGACACTTGCATCAATGGTGTGTTCTGCCCTTGTAGATGTCCTTGGAGAAGATGGCCATTGGAGTGTAGGGGAGAAACAACCTTGTCCTGCTCGAGGAGGAGGAGGAGGACGACCACCCGAGCTCGACGACGACACGGCAACAGGTAGCACTCGCCTCTCTCCCAAGGTGAAGGTCTGATCCGCCTGTTTAGATGGTCTGCTCTCGTCTTATGCATGTGAGGGGAGAAGAAAGCCATTGGACTGAATTATATTTGCATGTCACTACTGGAATCAGCTAATTTGCCATCTGCCAGCTCTTTGCCGTCTGCTAGCTGACGGCAAAGAAGCTCTTTGCCATCAGCTAAACATAAGCAGAAGGCAAAGAAAAGGCTGACGGCAAAGAAGCTCTTTGACATCTGCCAGCTCTTTGCCGTCTGCCAGCGGACGGCAAAGATTCTTTGCCGTCCGCTGGCAGACGGCAAAGAGTGTGGTGGCCCCCACCCCCCGCTCGTTTGAAAAAATCCTAACGGCCCACCTCTTTGCCGTCCGCTAGCGGACGGCAAAGAGGCAGAAAGGCGG
>NC_057799.1:623834835-623836092 GCF_018294505.1 Triticum aestivum | reverse complement strand
CCCCGACCCCGACACGGCACCCCGAGACCGACACGACACCCCGACCCCCGACACCTCCCGAAAAGGTGTTCTTTGGCCTTCCAGAAGCCGACGGGGTCATATATTTTGAATTATTAGTTAGGTCATATATCTTTCGATTTTGTTATGAAAAACATCATATATAATTGTGTTGATCGGGTAGTTTTAAATGTGCAGTTGTTTCATCGCTGCGAGGTTTGGTGTTCGACGACCACGCCGTGCGTTTGACGAGCTCTGCCCCTTCGTTCGTGGGTGAGCACAAATGACATGTCCTCCTCCTCCATTAATTATTTGATCTATTCCGATGAAACTTGATAGCTAGATATATATGTGTCTTGAATCATCAGTATGCGTAACCAATATGTGTCTCCCGTTCGAAAGCGTCATAGTTATAAATATGCATGCATTTGCATATTTATAACCTTGATTCTTTTGAATTGTCCAATGCTATCCATGGACAGCCCGAGTATGTTTAGATTGGGTTCGTTTTCCCATATGCTTTGCTCCGGATCCGACGCATAAATTTCGTCAGTGCCTCCCCTGTTGTTCTTCGGGTACACATCCTCTCTGTTTATTGCAGAGACGTGTATCAGGAGAACAGTAGGGAGGTGCTGCCGAAATTTTGCGTAGGATCCGGGGCATAGCATGGGAAAATGAACCCAATCTAAACATACTCGGGTGGGATTAGGACCTATCATTACCTATTAGAGTGTAGGTTGCATGGACGTAATAAAATTGACAAAGTAGATCAACTGATGAATACATACATGGTGAATTATATATATTTATATATATATATATATATTTGTTGTGTGTCTAGTAGCTCTGAAAGTCAAGACGAGTGATCGTGCGTGGATGTACACCGGTCACACTGGTCAGAACAAATGGAGCACTGAATGGTTCACAAAAACCAAGGGGTTTGTGCGAGCCGCATTTGCAAATGGCCAGAGGAAAACCTGGTGCCCCTGTTTACGGTGCGGCAATTGGGAAAAGAGGACAGAGGCTGAAATGGGCAAACACCTGCAGAAGAGTGGTTTTACGCCCGATTATACGGTGTGGACATTTCATGGTGAGTCTGCCCAACGTGACCGAGCTGAGGTGGATCGTCGTCGCACCGACGAGCATGGTACCAGGATGGAAAACATGGTGCAAGACTTTGATGATGCTCGGGATTCGGACGAGGAGATGGAGGAATCTGCAAAGGCCTTCAATGAAATGTTGGAGTCTTCAAAACGTCCG
>NC_057799.1:623822153-623833348 GCF_018294505.1 Triticum aestivum | reverse complement strand
AGTGTTCTTCGGTATATGCCAATCGTACCAAGACTTCAACGTCTTTTCATGGTCGAAGAGACGGCCAGACAGATGACATGGCACAAAACGGGCAAAAGAACCGAACTAGATGCAGATGGGAATCTGATGATTGTACACACATCGGATGGTGTTGCGTGGAAAAAGTTTGATGAATTACATGGTGACAAAGCGGCAGATCCGAGGCATCCTCGAGTCGGCATCAGCACGGATGGGTTCAGTGTGTTTGGTATGACGGCAGCCCAATACAGTTGTTGGCCCGTATTTGTCTTTCCACTCAATCTCCCCCCCCGGACAGATTATGCAAAGAAAGAACATTTTCCTGACGTTGATAATTCCAGGGCCCAACTATCCGGGGAAAAATATGAATGTGTACATGCAACCGCTTAAGGACGAATTGCAAGAAGCCTGGGATAATGGGTTCAAGACATACGATGCCAATAGCAAACGGAACTTCATAATGCGTGTCTGGTACATGTACTCGACACATGACTTGCCGGCGTATGCGCTATTCGTTGGCTGGTGTGTGCATGGAAGGTTCCCGTGCCCCACATGCAAGGGAGCTCTTGAGTTTCGTTGGCTTCAGGCCGGTCGCAAGTTTTCTTGCTTCGACATGCATAGACAGTTCCTGAATCCTCGCCATAAGTTCAGGAAAGACAAGAAGAACTTCATCAGAGGTAGAGTTGTCAAAAACTCTGCACCACATGCATTGACAGGCCAACAGACCCTGGATCAGTTAAACGCTCTCGAGCCAGATCCAGAGCGTCCAGGGTACTTCAAGGGGTATAATTCTAAGCACGCCTGGACTCACAAAACATGCTTATGAGATCTGCCTTACTTCAAAGACCTCCTTTGCCCACACAACATCGACGTGATGCACACTGAGAAGAATATCGCCGAGGCACTTTTTGGTAGATTGTTCGGCATAGATGGGAAGTCAAAGGATAATACTAAGGCTAGAGTCGATCTGGAGGCGCTATGTGATAGGCCGTTACAAAACATGAACGAACCGAAAGGAAAGCAGAACTGGACGAAGCCAAAGGCATGGTTCAATCTTGGAAGGCCGGCTATGAGGGAAATTATCTTGTGGGTGAAAATGCAGTTGATGTTCCCCGATGGGTATGCAGCGAATCTACAGAGGGGAGCCAGTCTTGATAAATTGAAGATATTTGGTCTCAAGAGTCATGATTGGTACATATGGATTGAGCGGGTAATGCCGGTGATGTTGCGTGGCTTCATCCCTGAGGATGAATGGCTAGTACTGGCAGAACTCAGCTATTTCTTCCGTGTTCTTTGTGCGAAGAACTATCGCCTGGCGTGCTAGAAGAAATGGAAGAGTTGGCGCCGGAGTTGATCTGCAAGTTAGAGAAGATCTTTCCACCGGGCTTCTTTAATCCAATGCAACATTTGATTTTGCATCTCCCGACCGAGGCAAGATTGGGGGGCCCGTGCAAAATCGTTGGTGCTACCCAACTGAGAGGATGCAGAAGACGCTTCGACAAAAATGTAAAAATAAACGTAGAATTGAAGCATCGATGGCTGAGGCATTCATCACTGAGGAGGCGGCAAACTTCGTGACAGCACACTATGAAGCCAAAAATCGTCATTTGCATAATCCGAAGCCTCGGTACAATGCTGACGACCCTAAAAAGGGTGGATCCAACCTCAGCCTATTCAAAGGGAATCTCGCACCAGCCAGTGTTTCAAATCCAGTATCTTTGGATAACGAACAATGGTGGACCATTTCGTTGTATATCTTCAACAACCTGGTAGAAGTGCGGCCGTACATCGAGTAAGTTCTCGGTACATAGTTTCGCAACTTCTATTTCCTTTGAACTGCTCTTATTCCTGGATATTTCATACAGTCGATACGTCGCCTTATTCTCGTATGGAGCGGTGATCCAAAAGGATTCTGTCGAAGAGTATGAGCTTCTCGCAAAGCAAGGTGGCGGCTATCCCGGTTTCATCTCTTGGTTCAAACAAACGGTAATTTCTATTAGACTTGTAGGCTAATTTGTAGGCGGCTATCCCGGTTTCATTCGCTAATTTGTGCGTAATGCAACAATCCTTTCATATTAAACTTGTAGGCTAATTCAGAGTCTATGGACGCCGAATTGAGACAAGTCGCTAATGGTTTTGACTATAAGGTCCGTTCATTTGACAAATACAACATCAACGGGTATCGCTTTCGTACCTATGGCAAAGAGCTATCTATGGCCGACCGAAAGTCTACAAATTGTTGTGTATCTGCTATCGGCGAAGGAGGTACCGAGTATTATGGGAGAGTTGAAGCAATTTATGAAGTTCTATTCTATGGTGAAAACCCACCGAATGTCGTAGTCTTCAAATGTTATTGGTTTCAGCCGAAGGAGACTAGAAGAACTCATGAACATATAGGGCTAGTTGAAATCAACCAAAGCACCCATTTAGATGTTCCTGATGTCTATATTACGGCTCAACAGGCGACCCAAGTATTCTATCTACCGTGGGCCTGCCAAACTAATCCAAATCTGAAAGGTTGGGATGTCGTTTATGAAGTGCCGCCACGTGCTAGACTATCTCCCCCAAAGGAAGAGGATTATGAACCTCACATTAACCCAGACACATATGAAGGAGAATTCTTCCAAGAGACACGTCTTTCCAAAAAGCGTTTCAAGAACCGCTATACTTCACCCCAAAACATTGAAGTAGACAGCGACAGTGAATCCGACATCACCCCAGAGGAGGAAACAAGAAGAGCCGGAACAAGAAGAGGTTACTGCTGCGGATGACCTGTCATTGCTTGACCGATTACGTCAAGGTGGCCTTGCACATGTTGATGCCACTGAACCCTATGAGCCCGTCATTGATTATAGTGATGATGATGATTATGCATTTATTGATGATACTGATCGAGATTATTAGTAGTGTCAGGTATTAAATTTTTTAATGTTGTACTTGATGATGATACACTTAAGTGATACACATATTATTATTCATGTCGGTCTTTTTTTTATGTTGTACTAATTTCGTTTACTGTTTGTCATGGCAGGTGTTGAAAGATGGTGGGCGCTGGTCGGGAGCGCGCCAAGGCCCCTTCTTCCTCGACGCGTGGTCTGAGGTCTTCGATTCCAGACGTACCTCTTCGCCGAGCGTTGCTGGACAGTATGTCCACACCGCCGGGCCCTTCTTCGTCGACCGCGGTGCCCAGCAGGGGACGAGGTAGGAAGAGAGGAGGTGGGGCACGTGGTCGCGGGAGAGGAGGTAGGGTGACTGCTAGGGCGCCTTCCTCGCCGCCACCCCGAGCTGTTTCACCCGAGCACGTGACTGCTAGGGTGGACTCGTCCGAGGAGGAGGCTACACGGACTCCGGTCCACGAGCCTCCGGTCCACGGGTCTTGGGCCCACGAGCCTCGGGTCGACTGGCCTTCGGCCCACGAGAGTTCGGCCCACGAGACCCCGGAGGAGCACACGTCCGGATGGGGTACCTGGCCGGATCAGCCCGAGGAGCCGAGTGGCCATGCTGATGATGGCGGGGAGCCGACTGATCTTGAGGAGGAGGGTGGCACCGTCTACCAGCATGGTGCTACACGGCTCCCGTCCGTGCCGGCGACCCGCGAGCAGAGGTGGTTGATCTTCCCTGATGGGGAGAGGTACGTAAGTGCATTTAATATTTTTGTACCTTCTGCATTCACGTTTCTTGAAATAACTAATGCGTTGGCCTTGTCATGCTGCAGGGGTTGGGACCACCATCATAGTGTCCGCCGGCCCAACTCCGTCCTTGGAGTTCTTTGCCGGCAAAACTTCCCGGGGTTTGTCACGTTGCCTGGTGAGGGTCGGCTTCCAGAGCTTGGGTTGAGCTGGGAGCACTACGTGGCTGCCCCGGCCCCGCCGGATGTCATTATCGACGGTGTCATGTGCGACACGAGGGCAGACATGGTGATCAGGACGTTCTGGGTAATTTCTCCTTTACACATTTCAAAATCTTCAACTAGCTAGTTATTAATTGTACTAATCAATATTGTCTCATTTGATTGCAGACATTCTACAGGTGTGAGGAGGGATACGAGGAGGACAGCGCAAATGTTATCCAGAACGTCTGCAAGCGCCTACTCCAGAACTTACGGCACGAGGCTCGGGTGCAGGCTGTTCGAGACTACTACGCCTTGCGTGGTATCAAGAAGACCAAGCCGGCGTGCCGCGATAAGTTCCTGAGTAAGGAGCAGTACATGAAGGTAATTCTTAAGGCCTTCTACTTAAGTTCCTTCATTTAGTAATTCTTAGCCGTAGCGCTCAAGTTTCTATTTGCTAACTTATAGGCGCCTCCGAGATGGTGTGCGGATCGGATGGATTGTTGGGAGGTGTTGGTCGATGAGTGGTCCTCACAAGAATGGCTAGCCCTCCACAACCAGGCCAAGGACAAACGTGCCCAAATGGAAGGTGTGCCACACCATCAAGGCAGCTCCAACTTATATCAGTTCGGGCGCAACTGGGTATGTGGTTTGCTTCTGATTCATGCAATTCATTCATCATGCTAGCTTGAGCCCTTTAATTACTAATTTTCATTGTTTCTCTCTTTCAGGCACGCCACAATAAGGCGGATAAGGTGCCAGAGGTGTACGACCTGTATGCCATGGCCCACACTGGCTCTTTCAAGAAAGTCAAGGCTTTCTCTCAGTCTGACCTCGATGATGCAAACAACTTCACCAACATCTCCTCCCACAACAAGCTCGTGAGATATAGAGATGAGGGGAAGGCGAGGAAAGGGGAGGACTTTAACCCGAGCCAGGGTCCCATTGATCCAGAGCTGGTGATGATATCTGGTGGCGGGAGGTCCCATGGCTCCATAGCCATTGGAGATGGACTTATCCGTTGTCCTAGCACTCTCCCGGAGATCAAGGCGCGCCAGTCGAGCTCCGCTCCTGAGATAAGGCCTCGTGAACGGCCAGTGCAACTCGCCATCAAGGTTAGTGATACGTACTCAGTTATCTTTCTCCATTACATTGTGTGCGCTTCCATCAATGATCACAAATGGTCATGTGAGTGGTGTTGCAGGCTGCTATACAGACTGAGAGAGATAGAACGGAGAAACTTCTGGCGGAGGCGGCGGAGAGGCAGCGGGAGATGGAGGAGAGGACGAGAAAGATGATGGAGGAGGAGAGGGCACGGAATGACATGCAGGCAAGGGCCATGTACGAGCTCCTTGTGGTAAGTTTCTTCTGCAGATTACTTGCTAGTCTTAACATTTGAGTCTCATTACTAACTAGTATGACTCTGTTCTGAAAACCAAATGTGCAGTCTGTGTGCGAGAAGTCCGGTCAGCCCGCTCCGCCGATGCCAGTGATTGCTCCTGGGAGCACGGTGAGTTTAGTTTGAATGGACATTACTTGGTAGTCTTAACATTTGAGTGTCGTAATGCTAACGAGACATTGGATCTTTGGTGTAGCTTAACTCCAGAAACGCATCGCACGATCCTTCTCCAGGTAGCGGCACTAGCCACCCCGCTCCTACACCTCCCTGATCACGGTAAGTTTCTCTAGTGTCTTGCTTAACAAATGCATAAAGACCTAGACTTAGCTTTATTTCCTCCAATATGCTTACCATAATGACCTAGAGTTAGCTTATTTTCCTCCAAAATGACCCATTTTACCTAGGTTAGCTTATAAATGAAGCAGTTCATCCAAGTTAGCTCAAAAATGACCCATTTTACCTAGATTAGCTCCTAAATGATCCATTTTACCCACGTTAGCTTTAAAATGGCCCATTTCACCTAATTTAACTCCAAAATGACCCATCTTACCTAGGTTATCTCATAACGATCCATTTCAACTAATTTAGCTCATAAACGATCCATTTGACCTAAGTGAGCTAAAAAACGATCCATTTCACCTAAATTAGCTCTTAAATGATCCATTTCACCTAAGTTAGCTCAAAAAGATCCATTTCAACTAAATTAGCTCAAAAATGATCCATTTCAACAAAGTTAGCTAAAAAACGATCCATTTCAACTAAGTTAGCTAAAAAACGATCCATTTGACCTAAGTGAGCTAAAAAATGATCCATTTCACCTTAGTTACCTCAAAAACGATCCATTTCACCTAAGTGAGCTAAAAAACGATCCATTTCTAAATTTCTTATTTTGCCATTTTGCAGATTTCATTATGTGCTGGATGGAGTGCTTGTTCTACTCTTCTTGTTCTTGTCTTCTCATTCTTGTCTTCTCATTCTAGTCACCTTAGCTATGGAGTGCTTCTTTTTGTATGGATGGAACTTATTTATGTATGAAATGATGGATGGAACTTGTTTATGTATGAAATGATGGATGGATCAACTTGTTTATGTATGAAATGATGTATGAACTTGTTTATGTGATGAATGCCTGTGAAATATATCTATGTCATATATATTTTCTGCGCAAATTGTGGGATTTAATAAAAAACAGAAAAAACAGACAATATGCAGGCTCTTTGCCGTCTGCCACCGACGGCAAAGAGCTCTTTGACGTCCGCCGCGGACGGCAAAGAAGCCACGTGGCAGCCAACTGTGCTTCCTGGGAGCTGACCCATTTGGTCAGTTTGCCTACAGTGGCAGACGACAAAGACTTTGCCGTCCGTGGCAGACGGCAAAGAACCTGCACTTTGCCATCAGTGGCAGACGGCAAAGAACCTGCCATCTAGTGACGTGTAGATGACATCATAAGGCGGACGGCAAAGACCAGAGAAATTTTGCCGTCTGCGGCGGACGGCAAAGGTCTGCCGTTAGCCACTTAACGGACTGACAGCGCAATTATTGCCGTCCGCCCTCTTTGCCGTCCGCCGCCGATGGCAAAGAGCCTTTGCCGTCCGCCACCAGGAAGCAGACGGCAAAGCAGCTGTTTACCGTAGCCTTCTTTGCCGGAGCCTTTTGCCGTCCGCGGCTGACGGCAAATGTCTTTGCCGTCCGCCTTTCGAGCCTTTGCCGTCCGCCATGGCAGACGGCAAAGTAGCTGTTTCCTGTAGTGTGTGAGGGGAGTGATCCTTTTGGTAGATGCAGAGTATAGATTCACAAAATTCACCACATGAGCGTACTACCTATATCCAAATTCTGGATACCACTTGCATCTTTTGTATGTACACATGAAAAAGCACGACGGTTTGCTTCAGTTTTTATGTGTCCAATTGTTTTTTACTTTTGACTGAAACTATCTATCTTGGTGGCACTTGCATCTCCTGTACATACATACATATGAATCAGCACCACACTTTTCTTCAGTTTGTATGTGTCAATTTTTTTGGTTGAACTTTGACTGAAACCAACTAGATGGCACCTCAATCTATACATACACATGAATCAACACCACCCTTGGTTCAGTTTTGTATGTGTCCTTTTGTTTTTACTTTGACTAAAGCCAACTTGATGACACTTGCATCTTCTGTATATACATATATACATATGAATCAGCACCACTCTTTTTCTCTTTGAAGCTTGCCTTGAACAACAACTGATGCTTGATAGATACAACCGAAACTGGAGCATCTCCGTACTGTATGTATTAGTAGTATTGTTCGGTTCAAGCACCAACATGACAAGTTATCTTCAGCAAAAGCAATAATTTTCTGCCTTTTTAGTTTGATGCCCCTGTTCTAGGCGATTTTCTTTTGGTAAATTCAATGTATAGATTACATATTCATCCTCATATGTAGGATCTTCGGTTTGTTGTACTGACTGTATGCCACCTCCATCGTTGCAGCCTTGTCTCCCCCACAACCGCCCCTCGGCCTCCTATAATGTTGTTGTGGATTCTTAGAATGGAAATGTTATGTACATAAAAAATATACTATGGTCTGTGTTTGCAAATCCATGGCTGTTGAATCATGTCTGTATAAGCAGTTGTAAATAGCTAGCCTTGTTGGCTAATCTTTTTTTTGGTTCTGGTCAGCAAGTATGCCGACGGAAATGCTGTAGGCATAGATGGCTGTCCTGACACCAGGGGCGCGCCACGTGGCAGGGCTATGCTGATGGCTCGGCCGTCGGCATAGATTTCTACCTATGCCGATGGCCAAGCCGTCTGCATACCTCTGCCACGTGGCATTCCGTGAATCGTCAGCGCTTTTGACGGCGCCATCCGTTGCCGTCAGGCGAAAAACACTGCCGACGGCTAAACTATGCCGACGGCTGACGCCCGGCCGTCAGCATAGGCCCCTATGCCGACGGCTATACCATGCCAACGGTCTGACAAGACTACGCTGACGTGATCTACGCTGACGGGGCTATGCCGACTGCAGCCGTAGGCATAGATCTATGCCGACGGCAAAGGACCTATGCCGACGGCCCTGGGCTGTAGGCATAGGCCGCGAGTCCGGTAGTGATGCAACCCGATTTACTCCTGCGAGCCTTGTATGGATACGAGGATTCGCTCAAAGTCCATTGTCTTGTATATATGTGAAGGCCTTACTTACAGACACTAGTAGAAAACAGGGCTTTGGTCACAGGGCAGTATTCACATTAGTCCCGGTTTAGTTACGAACCGGGACTAATGTGAGCATTCGTCCCGGTTCGTGCGGCTAAGGCATTAGTCCCGGTTCACCTAGGCCCTTTAGTCCCGGTTGATGCCACGAACCGGGACTAAAGGGTGCGATGCCCATTAGTCCCGGTTGGTGCCACCAACCGGTACTAATGGGCTTTGAGGCATTAGTACCGGTTCATGGCACGAACCGGTACTAAAGGTCCCATTTTCAAACTCTACCCCCCCCCCCCTTGGACCGCCTTTTCAGTTTTAGAAAAAACAAAAGAAAATGATGGAAATGTCAAAAAAAAATAAGTTTCCCATGTGATATGTGGTCTAGTTGTTGGGAAAATTTACAAATATGAATTTCGACTTTATTTGCAAAATCTCTCTGGAATTTGTAAAATGGGCATAACTTTTGCATACGAACTCGGATGAAAAAGTTTTTTATATGAAAAATCATCTACTCGAAAAGTTACATCCGAATTTAACGGGGGGAACCCCGTTAAACATTTTCAAAATCCTCAAAAACCTAACAGAAAAAAGTTACGGGGCTTTTAAGATCTAGAGAGGAAAAAATCGAAAAAAAATTCAAACTTACTAGTGGCGCACCATTTGCTAGGTGCGCCACTAGTAACAGAAAAAATATAGTTTCAATTGTTTTTGGAAAAAATGTGGTCAAATCTGGTCAAACTGTGGTCAAACAATGGTCAAACTAATTATTCTAGAATATTAGTGTTACTAAATAATTATTTCAGTTATTTTGAAATTTGGTCAAATCTGGTCAAACTGTGGTCAAACAATGGTCAAACTAATTATTCTAGAATATTAGTGTTACTAAATAATTATTTCAGTTATTTTGAATTTTGGTCAAATCTGGTCAAACTGTGGTCAAACAATGGTCAAACTAATTATTCAAGAAATATTAGTGTTACTAAATAATTATTGTTTTTTAAAACAATAGTTTCAAACTCAAACTGTGAAATGTGCCACTTCATGCTCAAGCAAAATTCCTGAGGGTTAATAGGATTGACATCTTACTATTGTCAGGAAAACAACAAGTGCAGACTTGGAAACGAGGGAGAATAGAACCCGGAAGTCAAGCGTGCTCAAGCTGGGGAGTGGGAGGATGGGTGACCGTTCGGGAAGTTAGATGATTTGAAATGATGAGGGGTGATTAGAGATTAGAGGATAAATTGAGCAGTGATGAGGGATGATGATTAGAGATTAGAGGTTAAAATAATTCAGAAATTTAAAAATAAAAAAAAATTCAAAAAAAAATCATAAAATTTCCTTTAGTCCAACCGGGACTAAAGGTGGAGCTCCACGTGGCCGCGGCCTTTAGTCCCGGTTCGTGTAAGAACCGGGACTAAAGGGGAGAGGCATTAGTAACGACCCTTTAGTCCCGGTTCAAAAACCAGGACTAAAGGGCTTTACCAACCGGCCCAAAAGCCGCGCAGCAGCCATGGCCCAACAGCTGCCTGCGATCGACATGCACGAGTTAGTTAAGGTTGTTGCAAGACAGCTGAAAATAAACTGTAAAAACACATGCGAGCAGCGGGGAATAAGCTCAAGACACTCGCTCACCACAGCCTTTCTGTAACTTCTGGTTCCTGACAACCGGAGAGACAACACCAGCTTCAACCCAATCAACCTCTGAGGGCGGGAGGTTCATATAGTACCAAAGTCCAACACCAGCAGTTGACCACCCAGCTATTGCCATAGCATGTGGTTTGAGGTAGCTGCCAAGAAATCCAAAGCTGTGGCCAGCGGTAGCTGCTGCACCATTGCTCCGAGACTGCAATTTGATCACCACAAAATATTCAATTTCATCATACGCACACGTCCACGCCGACAGAGATGGAGATCGGGAGAGCGAATTAAGCGAGAGGCGTACGTACGTGTAGGTGTCGCAGCTTGCTAGCTCCGGCCGGCCTCGACAGCGACCAAGCCGCCGCAGCGTGGCTGCGCGATAGGATCCTCCCCACGGCGCTCAATGCCGGACGAAACATGTCTGCCTGCACTCGGTCTCGCTTGCTCGACCATGGATCAATCAAACGAATAAAGAGGAGGAAGGAGGGCCAACGGAATTGGAACTGGAGTAGGAGGAGTTGGAGTAAGCACTCTCCTTGACCGGAATCCGGCTCTTACACGATCCGCGCGATCCAAGCTCTATCCTTCCTCCACGCCGTCCGAGTGGCCGGAGACGGGCCTGGACTTCCCAAAGCTCGCGGTGGTGGTTATGCCGAGCTCCTTTTCATGCAGGCCAAGCTCCTTGGCGGGCATGGCTTCCAGAGCGGGTGAGCGAGCACTACCACACGGAAAAAAGAAGAAGTGGGCCTTGTGTTTTCTTTCTCACGGAAAAAAGAAGAAGTGGGCCTTCGTGGAGGTGTACTACGACACGAGCCTGACCAGGCCCAATTTCAATTGGCTTCAACGTTTCGCTCTAGGAGACCAAAAAATCGGAGACTAGAAATTCAACAGCAGTGTATCCACAACTTTTGTTGAGAAACATAATGCTCATAAAATAAAATACAGTCATATGTATTGCAGTTATAAAAAACAGTACTTCGGCAACCCTAGCCCTACAACTAAACAGGGCATGGGCAGCCCAGCCCGACGACCCGGCCAGAAAAATCCAGGCCGGGCCGGGCCGGACTTGACGTTTGGGCCGGGCTTGGGCCTAGTTTTGCAGCCCGGAAGATAGTTCGGGC